>NC_073692.1:146334833-146559833 GCF_029784155.1 Uranotaenia lowii
TTCTTGTTCATACAATTAAGAAGATTCAACTCGACACTAGTATTATTACAGTTTTTGAATAAAAAAGGGATTGCTTTTTAGAACAGGTGGTTTATATAGGATTAGTCGGTGTTGTTCTAAGCAAATGGTGAGTAAATTGAGAGGGTTGAGTTAATCTTTGTACTACACGACTTGGACGATGGACCACTACAAAAAGGCACTCATATATCTGCATTCCATTTTATGGCGCGGGGGGGGACTAAACAGATTGTTTTAGAAGCAAGCAAAATTTGGATTACAACATCTAAAAATACGTTCCTAAATTTGTATATTCCTACAGTTTGTGAATCCAGCCCATCACTTAAGGCAGACAGCTGAATCAGAACAAATAGCATTTTAATCGTTAGAAGTGTTACAATTCAATCTACTGATTGAATTAGATTCCTTAAAAAACTGATTTTCCTGAAGCCTACATCCTCTTTTTTTTTACAAGTTTTAATTCCACTTAAACATTTATCTTCCTCTATTATAAGTACAAAAACGGATCTGGTACACAAATACTTTAAGCAAGCAGTACATTTTATTGTAGAAAGTGATTTTGATCATAAAGTCTTCTTAGCATTTTACAAGAGACGTTCATAAGAGCCGATCAACTTATTATTTATCTTTATGGATTTTGTTGTCTTCTGCTCAATTTCAAAATACCTAAAGCCTTCAGCATCGAAAAAAAGTTACAGAGCTTTTTTGCAAATACCTCGGTATTATTCCAAACATTGGTTGCTGGTTTAATTCAACTGAACTTAATCTCATTGCATAGCAATAGGTCCTGCAATAAAAAAGTTTGTTCAAACCACTACAAATGATTATCGCGTGCTTATCTACTCAACAGTGCGCTACAAATGTGTGTGGAATGTGTAGGTATTGAAGGTTCAAAATTTTCCTATCGGGGTTAAAATGAGCAAGTGTCGAGCTGATTAAAACTGATTTTCTCTATAGATTTACTCAAACGAAAAAATAACATCTTTAGAATAGAAGTATGAAAAATGGGTCAATGTAAAACATAAAAGTAAAAAGAATAAAATCAATCGGGAAACAAAAATCCAACTTACTTTTAGTAATAATTGAAATAAAGTGTATGATAATGAATTTCGATTAACTGGTGTGTACTGTGGTAGTACTTTTTATCTGTTTCAAGATTAAAGATAATAAGGTAAAGATGAAATTATAGTCTATAAAAAATTGCTTACGAACTACAATTTATCCTCTATATAGTAGCAGATTTAGTAGTGTCTGTATTCGATCAACATTGAACTATGAATTTCCATATTCTCTCTGTTTGTTTGAATTCGTTCGATGTGTTTTAAACATTGTTTTCGGTGTCCGGAAACTAGACTATCAAATTTTTGCAACAACACACGGTGATCGCTCTCTAGTTGTTGTAGTACCTAGTTATCTTTTGTTAAATTTTCTTTGTTTTTCGCTCTCAGTGAATAAGAATTCTTACGTACTAAATAAATATTTTCGCTTATATTCTCGCAATTCTTCTCGCGCTGTTATTCTGCATCAGACATCTCTCTAACTTATGATAAAGTTTATTCAACATATAAAAAGGTTTGTCATTTTTCATAAAATCACAATGGATGCGTCCTCTTCTAGTTACGGTGTTGTTCTTCGCCTTTAATTCATTATCCACATTTCAATGCACACTCGTACGAAGTCGGTTATCACACACTTCCTAGCGCGTTTGTCCAGCACCCAACAATTTTGTAACTCGTGCTCTCTGGTTCCTCGCACACGAAACATCCATCCAAAACCAGAAAACTTCATCTGAATAATCAGTCAGTCGACAAAGGAAAATTATTTAAATTTGTTAGTAAGCAGAAAAAGTTACAGTTCCAAAAATCTGAATCGATAGCTTGTTTGTATCAGGATTAGGTTGGGGATGTTTTTTGTTTCTTTTACTAAAAATCTAACGAATATACAAAGAAAGAAGACGAAATAAACGAGACTGAAGAAAAGAGGGGTTCATGTACAAAGAATTCAATTCCGTCACAAATCCGGATGGTCTGAAGTTACGTCCTACTAATGGTGACGAGATCAACTCGCATCCACGGTCCTTTCCATCACTACTGCTGCTGCTGCTGCTCCGGGCACGAAAATTTCCACTTCCGCTTCTGCTGCCGTCGTCGTTTTTTCATCCTGACTGCTGCTGGCCATTTTCTGTTTCCGCTTCAGCTCCATCAACTGTTTCCGTTGCGCGTCTCGTTTGGCGGCGGCCGCTGCTGCAGCTGCTTTTTTGGCCTCGATGACGGTGCTACTGGGACCACTGCTGCCGTCTCCATTGGCACTCGATTTGAAGGGTCGCTTCACCAGTAGCTTGCTGGTGCGGGCTGTGGTTCGTGTCGGTGGCACTGGTTCTACTGGAGCAGGTTTCTAGAATGAAGAGGAGAACAATTAATATCTGAGGTAAGGCGATATGAGTCGGAGAAGTTTGTCAGCTCGTATGGAGGGGAAACTTGAATGGTATGAGTAGAGAATAATAGATTAGAAGTAACGGTTTGAATACATTATTTTCGGTTTCTAATAAAAATATAAGAATTTTTCGGTTACAATTTTCATATTTTTTGTTCAAAAGTTACTCATCTCACATTTTCAATCTCTATCTTGTTTCCACAATTCTCTTATCACTCACCTCTCATCTTCCATCTCTCATCTCTCATCCCCCATCTCTCATTTCTCGTTCCTCGTCTCGGATCTCTCATTTCTCATCTTTCATTTCTCACCTCTCATCTTTCATCTTTCATCTTTCATCTCTCATCTCTCACCTCTCATCTCTTATCTGTCATCTCTCATCTCTCATCTGTCATCTCTCGTCTCTCGTCTCTCATCTCTACTCTTTCATATCTCATATCTCTAAGCTCTAATCTCTCATCTCTCATTTCTCACCTCTCATTTCTCACCTCTCATTTCTCACCTCTCATCTCTCATCTCTCATCTCTCATCTCTCATCTCTCGTCTCTCGTCTGATCTCCGATCTCTGATCTCTGATATCTCATCTCCCATCTCTCATATCTCATCTCTCATCTTCCATCTCTCATCTCCCATCTCTCATCTCTCATCTTCCATATCTCATCTTTCATCTCTCATCTCTCATCCCTCATCTTTCATCTCTCATCTCTCATCCCTCATCTTTCATCTCTCATCTCTCATCTCTCATCCCTCATTTTTCATCTCTCATCCCTCATTTTTCATCTCTCATCTCTCATTTCTCATTTCTCATCTCTCATCTCTCATCTCTCATCTTTCAACTCTCATCTCTCATTTCTCATATCTCATCGCTCATTTCTCATCTCTCATCTCTCATCTCTCATCTTTCACCTCCCATCTCCCATCTCTCATCTTCCATGTCTCATCTCTCATCTTTCTTCTCTCATATTTCATCTCTTATCTCTAATCTTTCATCTCTCATCTCACATCTCGCATTTCACATCTCTCATCTCTCATCTCCCATCTCTAATATTTCATCTCTCATCTTTCCATCTTTCATCTCTCGTCTCTCATCTTTTATCAGTCATCTCTCATCTCTCTCTCATCTCATCATCTTTCATCTTTCATCTTTCATCCCTCATCTCTCATCTCTCATCTCTCATCTCTCATCTCTCATCTCTCATCTCTCATCCCTCATCCCTCATCTTTCATCTCTCATCTATCATCTCTCATCCCTCATCTTTCATCTCTCATCTCTCATTTCTCATCTCTCATCTCTCATCTCTCATCTCTCATCTCTTATCTCTCATCTCTCATCTCTTATCTCCCATCTCTCATCTCCCATGTCTCATCTCTCATCTTTCTTCTTTCTTCTTTGATCTCTCATCTCTCATATTTCATCTCTTATCTCTAATCCCTCATCTCTCATCTCTCATGTCTCATCTCGCATCTCGCCATTCTCATCTCTCATCTCCCATCTCTAATATTTCATCTCTCATCTTTCCATCTTTCATCTCTCGTCTCTCATCTTTTTTCTTTCATCTCTCATCTCTCATCTCTTATCTCTCATGTCTAAACTCTCATCTCCCATCTTCCATCTCTCATCTCACATCTCACATCTCACATCTCACATCTCACATCTCTCATATCTCATCTCTCATCTCTCATCTCTCATCTCCCATCTCTCATCTTTAATCTTTCATCTTTCATCTCTCATCTGTCATCTGTCATCTCTCATCTGTCATCTCTCATCTCTCATCTCTCATCTCTCATCTCTCATCTCTCATCTCTCATCTCTCATCTCTCATCTCTCATCTCTCATCTCTCATCTCTCATTTCTCATCTCTCATCTCTCATCTCTCATCCTTCATCCTTCAGCCCTCATACCTCATCTCTCATTTATTATCTCTAACCTTGGAATTTTCTTGTTTATCGCTGCGCTTTAATGTGACTTTAATTCATCGACGTTTTTCGGCGGTTTTTAATCTCTAATCTATAATTTTTGGCTATATCTAAACTATAATCTCTCATCTTCCATCTCTAATCGCTCATACTTCGTATTTCATCTCCTATTTCTCATCTTTCAGAGCCTATCCCTCATTTCTCATCTCTCTTCTCTCTGCTTGCTCGGGCCTAATATCTAAACTTGAAAAATTTCAATTTTCAAGTTTATAATCTACAATTATTCTATAATTTTCGATGAAAAACTGTTAAATTTTCTAAGTTTAAGCTTCCACTTTCAAACATTCAATTTTGCACTTCCAAGACCCGAAATACAAGTTTCATGTTTCAAATTTTAACTTAAAACTTTGGACACAGATGAACTTTGGATTCGATCTCTATTCTCTCAAGTTCAATCTATTTTTGAAATTGGAATTCTACTATTCATCACATTACAATGTCAAAGTTCCAAATTTCGATACACAGGCATTGACATTTTTTTTATAAGAGAAAGAGCCTATGAAGGTCAATTATAAAAATTTAAAACTCACCTTCCAACCGTTGCGCCGGAACGAATCGATCTCCCGGAAGGAGGCGTCAACGTTGTCCACCTGCAGCATCACCATGTCCCAGAAGCCGCGCAAATCTTCACAGGTCGTCTGAAATTTTTCCCCTGGTATTTGGTTGAGATTGGTGTAGCATAAACCTAAAAATATACAAAGAAGAGCGATTAGAAAAAGGCAGGCAATTCGTATCAATCATTCATTCATCCAACGAAATTGAGGTCTTTCTAAAACGAAACAGGAAATACCAGACATAGTCGAAAACTAAATACCACAGCGACTAGGTAGTGAAAGTTTGGTCGAAAGGTGAATAATTTTACCCTCGAGCAAACGCACGCGACTAAACACAATTCATCGACCTGCTCCCCTCGGCCAGGCCACCCAATCTCTAAGGTTGATTCCCCTAGCTTATAGTGGAGCTCTCCAGTCAAAATATCAAGGTAAAACTAATAAACAAACATCAATTAATAGTAGGTACTATGAGGAAGATTAAACCGCAAAGAGCGACCCCGCACGAAACCGATCGCGATAAGTTTGGTGAATTGTGAGAGGGTGGCTGCTTGGCCTCGACTCTCGGGGTTCAAGACCATGGCCGTTTATACCCCGTAAAATGAAAGTATTCAAGTAATTGACAGTTCGGGAGAAGGGTGGACCCATTCTTTAATGGTCAACCTTGTCAACGTTCAAGTTGAAGGCTGCCAATTCCTTATATTAGCAATAGTTTTCGGTGTTTTTTACTTTTAAATTTAGAAGGTAATTAAAAACAAGTTTTCCAAAGTAACGTAAATTGAAAAATTAGCCTTCTGCATTGTGAAAAATGTTCTAAACTCAACCCGACACTTTATTGGAGCACATCCAAATTCGGGGGAACCCGTCTGCTCCGTTTACTATCTGGTTGCGTATTTTATTTGTGTCTTAAATACGAAGGGGAATAAATTTCAAGCTTGCCAAAATTGCTTGCAAATTATACACTCTGTCGACATTGTTTGGTTCAGTTCTTGTTTGTTTTATAAGAGAAAAAAAAACGAACCTGAAGGAAAAACAAACAGATTAACCATCGATTGCCGTTTGGCTCCCTTCTTTGAAGCATGGTGGTTGTTATCAAATTTTGCCGAATTTATTTGAGAAATGCCCAAATAAATTATTGCAATTCTTCATGCGGTGTAATCTTATCAGTTTCTTTTGCCCACCAGGGTGACGTCAAGTGTCTGCTGTGTCTGTGTCTTATCTTTCGCAACATGTAGACAGTATTGAAGGAAGATTAATTGGATGGTATCTTAGCGCCTGCCTTTTAAAGTTTCATCCAGCGATCGAATCATTTGTGAATAGATTCTTTTGAACCACTGCAATCAACTTGAAAACGAATTGCTTAAAGCTTCGGAACCGCCGATTGTAATAGGTAGGTACCTTTTTCTCATCCAAAATGAGAAATTAGAATGCTACTGATGAAGTCGTTATGTACCTTCTGGTATTACTCCACAAAACTTCGACTTCCAATTTTTTTTATTACTTTTTCCAGGACCGAAGATCGAACTCAAAAGTTGAATGGGGACGAAAAAGTTATTCTTTCAAAAATGTGAGACCTAGACTAGTTGAGGTCGATGGAACTTTTAACAAATTTAAAACGAGTTGGCATTCTGGTTCGCAGTTTTTGAACGTTGTTTAAGTATACCCAAGTAACCAAAAGTCGCATAGTTACTTAATCGTGTGTATTCAAAGTTCACATTTGGCTGAATAAAAGGTACTCGAAAGAAATGCCAACCATTTTTGTTAAGTACTCAATTCATACTTCTGAACGAACATGAAAAGTCCATAAAAGTACCATTAAACATTTTTGTGCGTTCTTAGCGACTTACAAACTTCGAAAAGCATATTAAACTATTAACTTCTAACTAATTTTTTAGTTCGATGCAGAACTTCTAAAGGAATTTAAAGTCCCATACGAAACTCTTAACGAACTTGTAAGTTCCATGAGGACCTCTCGATGGAACTTGGGTGTTGTCCGAGTTGGAATTTTTCATATAAATTTTTTGCATTCGTTTGAATTTTTTTCAACGGCTTTCTTAATTAGTAATAGGTTTCCTTTTTCCTACGTCTGGATGGTGATTTGGACGAAAATGGGTGGAGGGAAAAAATGTAAAAATGTTAAAGTTATTTGGAAAATGTATATTTTTCAGCAATATTCAAAGCTTATATATCAAAATGATATTCACAATTTAAATTTAAATTAAATAGTTTCTACATTTGTTTCTGCAACTCTTCAAAATTAGATTGTAACGGAAATAGCAGCGACTTATGGGCGGTCCACATATTTAGGTTTATTGCTTTTTTGAACTGCCATTTTCAAGAAACTTCATACAATGAGATAAAAATGTCACAAACATTGGTTCGCACATTTACTTACGGGATAACCCGTATTCAAATAGATGTTTAAATACCAACGAATCAGAAAACAGCTATGGTACAAAGCTAACGTGCTCGACTTTCATCTCGCAGGTTCGGGTTCAAATCTCAATGCTGGGAAATTTTTCAAGTAAGTTATAGCTCTTGTTGAAAACAGATACAAATACAGACCCCGTTCGATTTTGACAACACGTTCGTACATTTTGTGTTGCCAAAATCGAACGGTTTTTTTCTCAACTTTTTTACAAAATAACTGTTATTATTATCAAACACATTATTTTTGGATAATTTTCGACCATTTGTAGTCATTTTTTAATATTTTTCATCATGTTTTTGAAGCATTTTCCATTTTTCTTGTTTTGTTTATAATGTTTGTTTTCATTTGTCATATTTGCTGTTTTTGTCGTTCTTCATCATTTTTCAGTTGTTTTTTGTCATTTTCAGTCTTTTGTTTGAATTTGTTTTTTAACTTTTCGAATTTTTCATCTTTTTGTCAATTTTGAGTACTTTATGATTTTTTCAAAAAACTTTTGTATTTATTATTGCATTTTATCACCATTTCAGAACATAAAAACGTATTTATGGTGTTTATTTAAATTAAATTGGTCCTGTTATAACGAAAACTAAAAGGTAATGTTGATTCTAAAAACTGTTCGATTTTGGAACATGTGCACAATGTTGCCAAAATCGAATGTTGCCAAAAACGAACGGGGTCTGTATTAATAATAATAATAAAGATAAAAGTACGGCAGAATTCAAAGCGAGAAACGGCTCTAGAACGCTTTTTTTTGGCTAGATTTACTTTTCATTTAAAGTTTCATTTGGAAGCTGAATAGCCTTCTACTCAGCTTTGACTTTGAAAGTATCGATAAGAACTTAAAATTTCATTTGAGTTGAACGCTTCAAAGAGAACATTCTATGGAACTTTTGGTAACTTGGGTAGAATGTTCCTGATGATCTACGATTCATCAGGTCATAAAAATAATCTTAACACTAGAAGGACCGGCAAATTGAATATACCTATTCGGACCGTGCCCAGTCAAAATGACTGGTAAAGGGGAAATTTTTTATATCATAATATTTTTAACTTTTTTCTTTTGAAATTATATTGTTATTTATTCAATAACATTTTCGATTGAAAATGGAAATATTTTTTCACCATGGGTGCACGGAATCACCTCATTTTGGCATAGTTGCAAATGCGTGTGTGTCATAAAATGAAAATTTCAAATAATTATCAAAAAATTAAAACACATTTTCAATCAAATTATAAAATTATGTTAGATGGGTCTGGGTATTGACCATGGGTGCACGGTTTCACTTCAATTTGTTTTAGTAGATATTTTCTAGCATCAATAGCTCTGAAATTTTCAACACGTTGCCTATAAATTATACCTGATATTGTAGGTTTTGAAGACTATTTTTTCTATAAGTAGAGCAATTTACCATGGGTTCACGGATTCACCGTCATTCATCCAACCAAAATCAATTTTTTTGCATGCTAAAAGTAAAGGATATAGACTTTTATAGATTCAAATGAAAAATTGTGTTATATACATGGTTTTTCACTATGGGTGCACGGATTCACCGCGTTTTGATCAAATATTGGATTTTTTACAAATTTTTAAAAAGCATTTTTACAAACCTTAACTTAACCAAAATCGAAACCATGTCTTTCATGTTGAGACATAATTATTTAAATTACCATATTTATTTTAAGTTCCGTTTATTCATTCCTGGAAAAGAAATATTTCAATTAAATCTTGAAATAATAAATTTATTTATTTATTAATTAAAATCAGGTTTTTGCAACCGATAAGATCTGATCAATATCCAAGAAATTGGAAAACGGTTACCATGGACCGAGTGAATTTTAGGAATTATATGCATCAAGTGATGTCGTGCGACGAAAAACAGTGAAAATAAAAATAATGAATCAACATTGTCAAATGTACACGTTGATTTGTTTTTCCTTAAAAGTTTTTCGATTGACCAATATTGCATTTCAAATACCTATCATTTCTAACTCAAAAATATTTTGTGTTCTGAAGCAAGTTGAAAACTATTTCTTTCTATATGATTTACAACGGCGAATTTACAGCCATTCCGTGCACCCATGTTGAAATATCTTAGCGCCAAAGTGGTCTATCAGATAGGCTGGCGCGAGTCTGGTCTAGGTATGGCATGCGTACTTGGTTCGATTCCCGGTATCGGCAAGAAAACACTTGGGTTCAAACCCCATAAGTTGCCGACAGGTAAGATGTGTTTTCTCTTATAATAAGAATGTTCAATACGAATGTTCAATCAGTTGCCAGCTGGCCAGCTGACCGCTTGTATTCGTTGGTATATGGTATTTTTTTATATATTTCTTAACTCGAAAATAACCCGAATACCAAAAGATAAGCTCTAACACAACCCCCACCCCCCCCCCCCCCCCCGTCCTTCGGCCAAACGCAAAGTTAAATTTCTTGTTTAGTACCAAATTTGTGATCTTCCCTATGCACAGACACACACAGACTTTTTTCAAAATTGCCAAGATTTTTACTCCTCAACACCTGGCATCCCTGAGTGTTAATAACTTTCTTCCGCGAATGGGTACCTCTTTTTTTGCACTGATTAATTTGATAAATATTGAACTTCTTTTTCTGAAATAAACACAATATATTAAAAAAAAGCTTCGCATTCATAATGAAACCTTTAACAATCAACTACATCACTTAAGCAGAAAAGAAAAACATTTTAGAATTTGCGTCGACATTTTTAAAAGTTGTCTAAATAATTTCAAAATAATTTTACGTGTACAATAGGGTGGTCCTTATTTCCCAACTTTTTTGTAACCTAGCTCCCAATTCCCAACCTTGATCAAATCAATCATCAAACAATACTGGGTAAGTTTTAGCTCATTCGGATAACTCTAAGGCTACCCTCAAAAACCTTGACATTGGTATGGAACTCTCAATAGAAAAAATTTAAAAAAAAAAGTCTTGGGCTTTGGACAACATTTTGAAGCGTTTGGACGCACATAAAAAACAGGGTTTATAGTTTTGTTTTTACTTTTCCATATAATTTCGAATAAAGTCAATGGAATGGTTACAGCAAAACTATAATTGTGAGAGCTATTTGACCACTTTTTTTCAACTGTTTGGCGTCTTCGTTGTATTTATTATATTTTAACATATTGAAAAACCTTATTAAATTTAAAACTACATTTCTACAGTGCTGCAGATATAGGATATTACTGTTTAAAATACATTCTTCAAGTAAAGACTTACAATAAAGCATTTTTTTAACAATGTTACAGTAACAGTGTAGATCACAACTTAAGTTTGTACCCATAACATGAATGATGAACACTACTCTGGGAGCATTTTCATACAGCATCTGGTATTTGGCTCCTGACTCGCCTGAAATTGATATTGGATTAAAATGTCCCAACCACAAACATTGCTGGAATGAAGGACCACAAATCACAGTTTAAAAGCTACGACTGGATGAAACAAAACTCAATATAAAAGGAATCATCAACGGGATTCTGTATTTTAACAAAACTCTTTAAATTTGGAAATAACGACAACGGACGCATCAGCAAAGTTTTTTTTAAAATAGAAAAAAAAGCAAACGAAAAAGATTGCAGATACTTTTTTTCTCATATATTCCCACACAAAATTTATGGGAAAAGATAGATCTTCTATAACTTTTTTCACTTATTATAAAACTGCTTGTTATCTTCTAAAAAGTTGTTTCTAGATTTAAAATCTTCACTTCAATACGGTCTACAGGGTTGCTAGCGATTTTTCGTTTTAAAATTCCAAAGTTTTTCTCGGTTTTCCCCCGGTTTTTTCCGGTTAAAATGATGATTTTCTCGGTACTCATTATACTCGTTTTTGAAAATAAAATCAAGGTGAAAAAAACTATGTAAAGCTCAAAAATGTCTAAAATTTTTTTTAAACTTGTTAACAGGTAAGAAATCATTTCAATTACAAGAACGTCTTTCAACACGTTGTCTTTTCGCATCAAATTGGCAGGTTTTTATAAATTTTTAGACAAATCCACCGAAATTGGAATATTTATTGTATTGCTCCACAATATGAACGATTTGTCTAGAAGAACTTCAGCTGACTCAATCTTCAAACTTTCACTGTTTTGAGGTTCTTTTGAGCCACTATGAATTATCCAGTTTATCTAAAATTTGTACAGAGTTGTAGAAAAAAAATTGTAAAGTTTATATAGAAATATTTAGAAAATACATCGAAGTATAATATTAAATCATCTTGTCAACTTGAATGGGAATTTGTCTAACAAAACTTAAAATCATCAGATTGCAGGGAAATGTTAAGTTATTTTCATATTGCAGTTATATTTTTTATATAAATCCGAAGACAAGTTATAGAAAAAAATATTTTTCTTCATACAAAATAATAAATAAATTCACACCCATAGAAGAGGTTGCAGAAATCCAATGCCTATTTAGCAAATCTCTGTGCCGATAATGCGCTGAAATGTGCACTGTGCCGAAGATGATATGTTTGAAAAACCGTAACTGACATAAGGACTCGGCTCCCAACTAAAATGATGCATGACCACTACATTGAAGCGAAACAAGAAAAACATTTTATGGGATTCCTTTCCTATTGGATAATTCACCCCAGAAACTAGAAAAAAAAACTGCGCCCGTAGGGAGAGTTGAACTCAAATCACCAATTATATCGTCTTGCCAGTCCGACGTCTTAACCAGTGTACTATTTGAGCTTCATGCAGGACGAGGGATATTTGTCATAGGCTTTCTGCCAACGAACAATCACAAAAAAATCGTACAACAGTGGCTTCCCGGCGTTTGGCCGCCTTTCAAGGTAGTCCTTTGTCTTGCGATGGAAACGGCAAAGGGAACGGGAGTGAAGGAACGGGAAACCCATTGAATGAGAACTGTGCTTTGCTTACTGCCTGCTATTACATACACACGCTACATATACACAGCTGCTAAAGCCGGGCAGCTTGGCCGGTGTTGTTTGCCGGTGAATTAAAGGGGGGGGTAGGGTCTAACACTTTCCAAAAATCGATTTTTTTATTTTTTTATTTTCTTATTGCAAAACATTTCAAGAATGTTGTGTCAAATTTTCAAGTCAATTGAAGCAAAACTGTAGAAGTTATAGGCCTTTATCTCCTCCTATCTAATACTGCAAAAAAGCAAGAGCAGAAACTTTAAACGCGTTTTTCTCGAAAGCACATTTTTAAAGTCCGTGGACATCGTCATTTGAAGACTACTTATCCGATTCTTTTCAAATTTGGAACATATTTTCTATATATAAAATACCAGACCCCAACGTTTTTCTTTTTTGATTTTTTTTACTTTGGGGAGTTTTTAGAGGTGAAAAATGGTGGATTTTTTCGTGAAAAATCGTAATTTTTACTTCAAACAGCCACAAAAATTTCATAAAAATATTTTTAAGTTAAATAAAAACGTTGGGGTCTAGAAAAACATCTATTAAAAATATTTTGCTCTGATTTTTTTACTTCAGATGATTCTGTGCTGAGATACAGTGTCCACCGCAAATCCTGTTTTCTAAAAGGCATCCTCGAAAATGCTCCATCACCGGCTCATTTTTCAATATTTTACTACGAAAAAATTACTAAATGATCTTTTAACAATGCTTTGTATAATGCAAAAAAATTGAATACATTTGTTTGAACGATAGCTCTAGAAAAAAATCGTGAAAATGGTGTTTTTTTATACCCGTTAGACCCTACCCCCCCCTAAAGGAATGTTTTTGTTGTTGCTTTTGCTACATTCACACGCACAGTGCTCGGTTCGCTGGCTGCCTGGTGTTGGCCGGTATTTATTTCCATCCTTCTTCGGCTTGTGATGCGATGGGGAGGGACGCGAAAACGTTTTTATTTTGTTTCATTCAGACATACGCAATTCGGTTGCGCTGGAGGTTAATGCCGGTGGGCGCAAATCGAATCAGTGCCGGTCGCGTTATCTTCTTGTACCAATGATGCTATGAAATTGACTACACGCCATTGGCACAGAGGCTGAATTTTGGGTGCAGTAGTGCCCTAGTCATTTCAACTGAAGATTCGTGAAAATATTGAAAATTTTGAATAAGACAGGGCTGAACTAGAGATCTCAGATTTCGACAGGATTTTTACAACAAAACATATATTCCAGCTCAGGAAACTTTAAGCAAAAGTTCAAGGTTGGGAGAGTAAAAATCAAAATACATGCGATATAAATTTCGCTCCTCAGGCCATTTTAAACGAAAAACAGAACACCAAAAAAAAAAACAAAAACATTGAAAAATATATCTTTTTCTGACAAAAAAGATATTCCTTTCGTAACTCTGCTTGAAAAATCTAACGCTATCAAAATATTTGGGTTCTACATGAAATAATTTAATGAAACGTGTTTATCGTGAAACGTGTGTGTACTGAATCATTTGACGCCGAAAACTTAAACTGGTAATCGTAAACTAGAAAACATAAAAAGTATTAGGTAACATATTAAGGACCGCGGGAAAATCTAAGCCAAGAAACACCGAAATTCGACGCTATATATCTATCAGAAACCACTGGACCAATTTATACAAACATAGGCATCATTAACCCTTTAATGCATAGTGTTGTTTTAAAACAACTCTAATCTAAATCCAAATATCTCGGAAGCGCGTGGATATTTTTGAAAGATGTATGAACAAAAAATGTTCTAGAGATTAGAGGATTTAGCCCATGGTATTTGACAAAAATGACAAAAATGACAAATATGACAAAAAATTTAAAGGTTACAAAATTGACAAAATTTTAAAAAATTGACGAAATTGAGACAACGTTTACAAAATTTATTATTACGGTATTTCAATGTTTTGTGAGATATCGAACAAAGTATGCGGAAAAAATGCAAAATTCAAATTTATTTATTTTTTTGAAAAAAGTAGTTTTTAAAACATTGCTGATATTTCTTCAGATTCGCAAATTCTATCGAATTTTCAAACCTCAATCAATCACAAACACCTTCCGGCACCTAATTGACAAGGTTTGGAAAAGATTAGCAAAATCGTATTGAAATGAATAAAGAATTTCAAAAAATATTTTTTAACTTTGATGGGCCATAATTTTTATAATACTCAAAAGAACGACTTCAAACCTGTTGAGTTGTGTTATTCGAATTAAAATGTTATTATTTCACTGAATCAATAACTGATATTCTCATTTAAAAAAAGTCATGCAAGTTATCACCATTTCAATCTAAGCCAGCCTAAATCATACGACAGAAGAAATCCAGCGACGCATCGGGATCAAGAGGCACATTTTATGCTGACGCTAGCTGCGCGTATCCAGAGACACATTCTATGCTGACGCTATCGGCGCGTGGGAAAACCGTATCATTAGTAGTAAGAAAAATATGTATGCGATTGACATAAATAGAAATAAAAATTGATTGACCAGTTCAGTTTTTGGTTGACCGTCAGATTGATAGTTGCTTTTTTAAAAAGTATATCACAGCCGAAAACTCATAACTTGCATTAAAGGGTTAAGTTACCAAACGTTTCGTGTTTAGTTTTGACAATTATAGTTTAATTATTAAATTTAGAACATTTGAAATATGCTTGTTAGTGTAGCACACTTGCTGAGAGCAAAAAAAAGAGATATCTCGTATTTGATCCGCAATGAGTAAGGAAAACTATTTAAACTTTGTTTGTTACTAATGAACGAAAATAAGTGTTACCTCATGTAAATGTATATCGAGATTGCCGAAATGTACTCTTTAATTTAGAAATTAATTTAAAAATAATTTTGTTATTTCAATTCCGTGAAAAATTTCTTAACCTGACAATTTTCCCGGTGATGTGTCGAAATTCCCGTTTTTTCCGGTTTCCCAATGAAGAGTTGAAATTCCAAAGATTTTCCCGATATTCCCGGTTTTCCTGGTTCACTAGCAACCCTGTAACCAGGTTTTTACAGTGTTGCCAGAATCAATTATGGTTTTGTAAATGGAAATTTTTACCGTTTTTTTCATAAATTTTTCAATTTCAAATCGTTCGAGGATTGCATTAGAGTTGTCCAATTAATTGGGCATGGCACTGTCACTTCAAGTTTGAACTTCCATAACTTTCAACTCAGATGATATTTTTTGTTCAAACTTTCTACGTAAGGTAGATCAACTATCACATTATCAACTCAAGAAATTCGACCTTTTTTAAACATTTGTGACTTGAAACACTGTAATTCTACGGGAATAGGACTTATTGAACTTTTACCATTTAAACTGCAATATCTTATAAACTGCACAACGCCTATTATTGAAAATGTGCAGAGCGATTGTCGAACAATAAAACTACAATGTGTGAAGTTTCCAAAAACTTCTATTGGTTGTATCGAAAGTTACGAGAGATACCATATTTCTTGTAAAACGGATTCTAGACTGGATATAGGATTTGAAATGTTGAGACAAAAAAGGAATTTCGGTTTAAGGTACACCGGGGCAAGTGCAAACGTTCAACTTTTCTCAATTACAAAAAAAAATTAAAAAAAAAAGACATTTTTTCTTCTAGAAATTATGGTTTGAGCCCAAACAAACAATCTGACATACATAAACTAATTTTTCTTCTAATTATTCACCAAAACAACCAAGCCGTTTGTTTACATACTGATTCAAGTAGGTACTAAGTAGATATGAAAAGTGTAGATATCCCTTTGGCTCAGAGGGCGTCATATAGGTTTATAGCCTCATCAATTATCAATGTTGAGTTTACTCAGAATTGATGAGGTTTAGAGCTTTCAAACGACATACCATCAAAAATAGAAGTGATTGAGAAATTTCGTATTCAGAACACAAAAATTTCAAAAATCAGCATTACAGAAGAATCTAAAGTGCTATTCACCTGTGTAATTCGAAAATTGAATTTTAATTTTTGATTTCTATTTTAAGTTGGAACTTAAAAATCTAGGTTAATTTAAGTTGCATAAATTGATTTGTTTTTCAAAAGTTTATCTTTTCTACAAAATTCTCAAAACAGACTCTGATTTTGAAGATGTATTTTGTTTGAAAATTGCATTTCAATCTTAATCTATGATTGTAAATTTGACATTTTAGTCTGATTTCTAAATAAGAAATCTTAATCTTAAACCTGAATTCTATACACGAATTCTTCATCTGCATTTTGAGTCGGTCTTCAATAGAAATAGTAATTTCAATCCAATCTCTTAATTTGAATTTTCTACTTGAATTTTGAATTCAAATCGAAAAAATATTAAGATTTGGAAATTCTTATCCAAATTTTAAATATATATTGTGTGTGATACTTTTTCGGCAAACAGTCTATTAAAAAGCACCAGGACTTATTATTTATGATTCCAACGTTTCGATCTTTCGTATCTTTGGAATTATAAATAAATAGTCGTTTTTGTTACACTGCTAACCGAAAAAGTATCTCATATAATTCATTGAAAGTCGACAAACGACATAAAGTATTATTTCTGAATCTGATATTTCAATTTTTAATATAAGTTCAAAAATTCTGTTTTTAATTTAATTATATGGAACACAGTTTTATTATTCGGGCTCTTATGGCTAGTCATGTCTAACATTTAAGGAAAAGCTAAATTGGGACACGAAAACATGCAACTCCATCTCTTGTTCAATCATAACCTACAAAATTGACAAATTTGTACTTAAAGCTTCTGAAAAAAAATACTTTTGAAGAACCTTCCTATTTAGTATGTAAGTATACTGCACCTACATAACAGTCCCATATGCAAAAACAAGCAAGCGAGAAAATCAAGGTTTTCTGTTTTGGAATATATTTTTAAATTGTAACCACAACTTTTGGCATAAATGAAATCGTTTGATGGAATGTGTTCTAGGTTATCATAATGAATCGTAAAACTTGAAATTTTTGAAATTGGGCCATATTGGTAAGGTCAGAAGCAACTTTTTTATTCGTTATGGGACTGTCATGCAAGCATCTTTAAAACCTTTGTCAAATCTACTCGCATAACAGTCCCATACAGAATATGTTTTGCTAACTAAGCTACTTCCTTAGATCTGAAGTTATCCTAGACCTAGGTTATCTGTAAAAGAAACATACTTTTAGAAAAATATAGTGAATTCCACATTGATAGTTGAATCTTTTTACGATTTTTGATTGCATCTGATAGTTTTTCAGTCAGAAGACATTTCTTCCTTCTTACTGGCCTGCCTTCGAAAACTAGTGTGCATAATTCGACATCAAGTAAGTTGAATCTTTTTTAAATGATTCAAAGCAATAAATCAAAGACTATTTCGCCGGAAAAAAACACTGAAAAGTAACTAAATCCGTGGTATTTCACATATGGGACTGTTATACGGGTATATTTCATATGGGATATAAGTTGATATTTTTTTCGTAGTTTCTAGAACAAAACCTCTTTTTTATTGTTTTATATTGAAGCGCTATGTTCAAAATGACGAACTTTCAGGATAGATGAAAAATTGCGAAAATTCATATGGGACTGTTATGCAAGTAGGGCAGTATATTAAGAGGAAAAATAATTTCTTTTGTTGACAGTTTTCCCGGTTTTTATTTCAAATTCCCGGTGTCATTTTCATATCCCGGTTTTTTTTCGGTTATCCTGGTTCGCAGGCCACCCTGATGAACATGAGCTACGTTTAGCGACTTTTAAAAGTTAACCTATTGAGCTCAAAGTTGCCAAGGAACAATTTCAGACCCCAAAGTTTGAAATTGGAATCATACCAATTTCATAAATCATATGATTTTTGAAATCCGAAATACAGCGTCAGCACAGTTAGCGACTTTGATGCCTACTAGTTTTTTCTCCTTCGATTTGACGTGATGAGTCACAGTTTTTGCTCATCGTATGATATTGATTCCAACACGTGGATTTTTTAAATTTATGCTCTTTTATAAGCTGTTTCGAATCATTTTTACAATAACAAGTTACCAGGTTAGGTACAGCAAAACACGTCGAAACTGACAAAAAATTTAATCGATTTTAAAATAGGCGATTAAAAATTAAGAGCCTATCCTGTGTTCGTTTTTTTTAAACACTTTATTCGACCACAAAAACCCGGTGTACAAAAGAAAACAATCTTAAACAGAAAAAAATGTAACACTCACCTTCAAATTGTTTCATCTTCTGGGAGCAGAGCAGTCGCGCTTTGCCGGCTGCGACCAGCACATAGCCAGCAACTTCCTCGCTGATATCCACACCATCAGTCTGCAAGTGAGCAAAATAAATACGCAAAAAAAAAATGTGAGAAGGATTTAGATAAACACATTCGCATGATCTCTCGACAGCATCCGCGTATGCTTAGTGGGGCTTACGACATTTATGGCTGCACCAGTTTGATCAACCGAAAAACAAGGGTAACAAAAGTATGAAGAGTTTGAAAATTTTAGGGGAGAACTTTTATCGTTTTTAAATGATAAAGTTTGGACTAAAGCAGAAGTAATGAAACTGTCAAAAAATCATTGTTTTTCTATTGTCCCTGGCTCAGTGGCGCAAACTAGGAAGAACACATGACCCACCTTGACTTGCTCAACCTCCCGCTCGATGTCGGCTGCCATTGTGAGTAGCCTGTTTTGTTCGTTTTTTAGCACCTGCAGGAAATAGTTCCCGTCCCGAACCAGCACCAATTCTGGCTCTGACGGATGTTTGCCATTGGTCACTTCCTTGGCAGCGACACTCGGCAACATTCCGTTAACATTCTCCTTATCGTCTTCTCCCTCTACTTCGGGATGGTGCCCATTTGTCGTCCCGTTACGTATCACTTTGGATGGGGGCATCATTATCTTGCCAACATCACCGTCACCATTGGTCATAATCGTCGTCGTCGTCGTCGTCGTCTCGCTGAGTTTCATTTTTTGGACTTCCGGCTGCTGCTGAGAAACTGCTGCTGGATTCGATTCTAGTACGATAGCAACACTACCGGGGGCACCAACTTCTATTGTTTTTTCCACCTTCTCGATTGGGGCACTTTCGGGTACTGGTGCCGATGCCGATGATTTCAATTTGGTGGATCGAGATTCTCGACTGGTGGTGGTCGTCGTGCTACTACTATTATTGGCAGCAGTTGTCGGCCCTGCTTCTGCGTCACCTTCGTGGGACGACGACGATGGCGGTGGCGACGTCACGGCTACCGATGATAGCAGCGACGACGACGACGCAGAACTAGATTCGGTTGATTGGATTTGTTGTTGCTGTTGAAAGGATGATGATGACGACGTCGATGTCACGATGCTGGTGGTTTCCATCATCGATTTGAATGCGATCGATGATTGTTCCTCTTCTCGTTGCTGCTCTTCTATTGTTCTAGTAGCAGATGATTTGTGTTTCTGCTGCTGCTGTTGTTGAAGCAGCTGCTGATGTTGCACTAGCGAGGATGATGAGAGGATACTTGAGCTGGTACCATTACTACTGCTACTACTACTAACGATGCTACTACTATTAACAATATTACTGCTGTTGCTGCTGCTTGTGATGATTTTTCCATTGGACGACACATGTGGTAGCGATGAGTGCGAGTTGTTGTGATGATGATGACTGTGGAAAGATAAGAGAATTGCAAGAAAGAAAAAAACAATGTTAACATTCACGGACGACATTTTAATTACGAGCTCTTTAAATAACGTCAAAATTGTTTGCGTAGCTGTCTTGATGTTGATAAGCGTACAAAAACCACAACAACTGGCCACTGACCAAAGGATCCTGATAAGAACGTAAACATTTCAACAATGATTAAATTCTGCCGACTCTTGGGTGGAAGTTTTTATTGAATCATGATGGAGGAAGGTATGTACACAGAGTAGGTTGCTTCAGAAAAAAAGCGATGAGTTCTGAGTAATGACCACTCAAGGTTTATCGAAAAATACGTGAAAAAACGTATTTTACAACAGTTTTTGAGTACCTTGTTAAGAAAATTAGGAAAAAATTAACAAAAAACCATCTACCTATTTCAAATTTGTTTTCCACTTCTTCAAGAAATTTGCTATTATTTGAAAAAAATCAAAATCTCATTCAACTTGGTTGAGAAATTTAACATATAAGGACTATTCATGAAAGAAAATGGACACTTTTTATTTAATGTTGAAAAGCAGGAAACTTCTCGCTTCATTTCCTGCAATTTTCCCAGGTAAGGAAAAATTACCCTGGTAGTTAACTCCCTTGAAAAAAATCGCATTTTTCAATGTGGTCGCGCGAAGTTCCCGACTTTCAGTAACGAGAAAAAAAAGTTTTATTTTCTACTTTTAATAAGCGATTTAATCAAATTTTAACAAATCCCAAAATATTTGAATATTTTTAAGAAGATTTCAACTTTTACTGTGTTTGGCAGTTACTCTGCGCATTTTTATATCTTGTTACTAAGGAACCAATTTAAATTGAATAAGAACTTTTAGAAAAAATACTTAAGCTAAATGAGAAAATGCGCAAAGTTTGGAACTAAACAGAAATGGTACCGATTTTGGTTATTTATAAACTTTTAAGTAGGGATTATGTTGGAGAAAATAAGTAATATAATATCTGAAACTTATTTCTTTTTAAAGAATAGAGGTATTTAAACAAATTGGAAAGATTTTGTTTCATCGGGAATTCTGTACTTAGAGTATGAATATGATAAAAAGGTAGGTATTGTAGTAAAACTCATTTTCATTAAATGGCACATTTCGTATAAATGATTCAAAAAGCCGCAAATAAGTAAATTAGTCTCAATGAAGTTAATATTTCAATCTTGTGAGCAATCATTATTTATTTCAAAAACCTCGTTTGAATGTATTTAATAAACTTTGTAAAACCCTATGGTTTTCAAGAAAACAGATTTGATTGATTTTCAAGACGTTCATTCAGCTAAAAAACTGGTTGGATTTCATTGTGTTAGTTTAGGTCACAAGTTAACTAATGGTTTCTCGTTAATTTTATTCAATAATCAAAGGAAAATTTACATTTCTTACTCCTGAATATTTCATCTGAATATATTTGCTGAGTTTTTATTTTATACCGGAGGACAAATTGTCGGAATTCGACCAGTCCGAACTAAACCTCATCAGCATTTTTTCGAGAAACTTCAGTTTGAATGTACAAATCATTCCTACACGAGACAACATATATGTGTTGTATGGATGGAATCAGTTATTTTCGCCAATCATATTCGCTTTTTTGGTTTTAAAAATGAGATTGACATCAAAAATTTTCTCAGATCAGGGCCATTCCGTCTCGAACTGTCGTCGCGTGCAGACGTTTCTTTTCTTACGTTATCGTGATTAATTTTTCGCTCGCGTTAGTGCTTTCTAAAACACGGACATCCAATTCGTTTGAGTTTTCGCGAGTGCTACTGAATTAGATTGGTGCTACGAAAAAGTTTATCGCTTCTTTTGGCACGATGGGGGAATTTCCCCCGGTGCACAGTGGTCCAAAATGCGAAAAACGTGATCGTTGCTTATAACTTTTTTAGGTCACATTTTAGCATATTGGTGTCTTCCGAGAAGTTTTTCAGTAAAATCAGTTCTATAATAAAAAGTTATTATTTTTCTGATTAATCCCCCTACAAGTGAGATAAAATTTCTAACTTCTCTGTTATAGGTTTTAGCTCTTTGATGTTTTCGACAAACTTGTTTAAAATCAAATTTTCTACAACTTTGTCTCAGATGCCAAGTTTCTAAAATAATTATTATTCGAGATATCGGCCAAATAAGAAACTTAACCTCTAAAAATCAGTGTTTTAATCACAACTTTTTTCAGCTAATTTTAAGTTTAATAAAATGTTCGACAAAGTTGTTTGTCTTACTAAAATACACCACTTTGTTGAACATTTCAAGTTTTTAAAATGTGATACTGCAGAGCTATGTTAAAAAGATTACCGAAAATAGGGCTTTTTCACGCCTTATTTTACAAACACCGGGCAACATCGGGCAGCCCGCTTAAGATGCAAAATAAAGTCGAAGATTTTGTCTACAAGATGCAGGTACAATCGTCAGTATCCACTTGTATCCCAGCGAGATACATTTATTTTACTTTTCCATGTTTGCATTAAAAACAACGATTTCTACGAAAGCACATACAGAGCATTCTACTAGGTACGTGTGTTTTCTTCTAGCTTTTCCCTGCGCGATGTCAGAAGCAAAGGTTTGGAAGCGCATTTGTATTATTATTACTGGTTATTGTGTGTTCAATTGAAATAGATATCCTCTACAAGCTGGAGATGCTAATAATACAAATGCGCTTCCAAACCTTTGCTTCTGACATCGCGCAGGGAAAAGCTAGAAGAAAACACACGTACCTAGTAGAATGCTCTGTATGTGCTTTCATAGAAATCGTTGTTTTTAATGCAAACATGGAAAAGTAAAATAAATGTATCTCGCTTGGATACAAGTGGATACTGACGATTGTACCTGCATCTTGTAGACGAAATCTTCGACTTTATTTTGCATCTAAAGCGGGCTGCCCGATGTTGCCCGGTGATTGTAAAATAAGGCGTGAAAAAGCCCTATTTTCGGTAATCTTTTTAACATAGCTCTGCAGTATCACATTTTACAAACTTGAAGTGCTCAACAAAGTGGTGTATTTTAGTAAGACAAACAACTTTGCGGAACATTTTATTAAACTTAAAATTAACTGAAAAAAGTTATTATTAAAAAACTGATTTTTAGAGGTTAAGTTTCTTATTTGGCCGATATCTCGAATAATAATTATTTTAGAAACTTGGCATCTGAGACAAAGTTGTAGAAAATTTGATTTTAAACAAGTTTGTCCAAAACATCAAAGAGCTAAAACCTATAACAGAGAAGTTAGAAATTTTATCTCACTTGTAGGGGGATTAATCAGAAAAATAATATTTTTTTATTATAGAACTGATTTTACTGACAAACTTCTCCGAAGACACCGATATGCTAAAATGTGACCTAAAAAAGTTATAAGCAACGATCACGTTTTTCGCATTTTGGACCACTGTGCGGTGTGGGGAAACACACCAAACCCAATAGGAAATCGGAACCTGAGAACTGTTCCATCTTGGATGGATCCCAGAGGGGAACACGGCGATGTCCAATTTCTCCGTCTTAAACCAGCCACCGGATTCAACTTCCCCAAAAATCCGTTCATCATTTCCACCAGCATTCAACAGCTTGTCGGACGAATCGAAGGCGGAAATCCCACCGACCGGGGGGAAAACTACCTTCTAAAAGTCAGGAGCCCTACGCAAATCAACATGCTTCTCAAAATGGACAAACTCATCGACGAAACTCCCATTTCTATCGAATATCATCCGACTCTCAACCACTGTCAATGCGTCGTTTCCTGCGATAACATTGGCGGATTGACCGATGACCAACTTCAAGGGTACCTGGCAGATCAAGGCGTCGTTAAGGTGTACCGCTTTCTTAAGAAATCCGGTGAACAATCCATTCCTACTCGATGGTTCTCACACTAAACGGCACCATTCCTCCACCATACATTTATTTTGGCTTTTTGAGAGTCACCACCCGGCCATACTATCCTCGTCCGTTATTGTGCTACCACTGTGGCACCTATGGGCACACCAAGAATCGGTGCAAAAATCCAGCTATTTGCATTGATTGCGGTGCCGCAGGTGCACACAAGGAATGTCCAAACCCAAAGCACTGTGTTAACTGCAAGGGCAATCACTCTGTTATGGAT
Source organism: Uranotaenia lowii (assembly GCF_029784155.1). Lineage (NCBI taxonomy): Eukaryota > Metazoa > Arthropoda > Insecta > Diptera > Culicidae > Uranotaenia > Uranotaenia lowii. The sequence continues at coordinate 146,358,851 of NC_073692.1, forward strand.
CGAAACTGCCCAGTTTTCCAGGAGGAGCAAGCAATTGTCCGACTGAGAGTCAACCTCGGAATTTCTCAAACAGAGGCCGCCAAGGAGTACCGGAACCGTCTTCTAAACCAGAGAGCGGCGATGCAGCGGGCTCAGGCGGAACAAATCGAAACCGGCAAAGACAAACGGATCCAAGAACTCGAAGCGCAAGTTCGTCAGCTCATGGAACAGCTGGCAATCCTCCAAGAAAACAACAACTCCACACTCGTAGGGGATTCTTCAACCACCCAAGATTCCGACGACTCTGCTTCCGACTGTGACCGCCGAATGACGACCTCCTGCACCCCGAGCAACACATCCACCCCCAAACGAAGCCGCCAGAACAGCTCTATTGATAGCCCACCTGACCTCGCTACAACATCCAAAAAGACAAGGGATCCAAGAAACCAAGGTAGTATCACGGCCCCTAGAAACACTTCCGGTAAGTGACCCTTATTCTGACAAATCGCATCTTACCCTTCGAACGCATTCCTAATTTCACACCGCAATGGCTAATTTCTCCTCTGACTCTGCATCCGTTACTCCCATAAATAATTCCAATAATCTCTCCACCGGTAAGACCCAAAAATCTCCTGCATACAAGAAGTGTCTCGATTTTGCTATCCAGTGGAACACTCGGGGCCTAACCAGCCGGCTCCCTGACATCCAGCTTATCTTGTCAAAGTTCTCCCCCTTAGTGTTGGCTATTCAAGATATCCTCAGCAACTCCACTGTTCCACAAAACCTTATCAAAGGATACAATCTCCACACATCATGCAACACCAATGCTCGGCAAGGTGCAGCCCTCGCAATTAAAACCACCATCCCTTACGATTTAATTAATCTGGACACCTCATTGTACGCTGTAGGTGCCAAACTCCGTTCCCCGTTCGAAATTACTGTAATCTTCCTCTATATTCCCCCTCAAATTCCCTTCTCCGAATTTACCGACAAAGTTGATGACTTATTCTCCCAATTGCAATCTCCATTCATAGTCATGACGGATCCCAACGCCCACTCTACCCTCAGGGGCAGTAACCACACATGTAGAAAAGGAGCTCATCTAGAAAATCTAGCTTCAATTTACAATTTAACCATCTTGAATAATTCAAAACCAACCCGCCTAGACCCCTCCACCGGCAATATGTCTGCCCTGGATCTTACCTTAGTATCTTGGGAACTTGGGCCAAAATTTTTCTGGGACATATTCGAGGACTCTTTCGGCAGTGACCATTTCCCAATTACTATTAAAATTCGACACCCTACCCCGCTCGTAGCCGCTAGACCAAGATGGAAATATGAAAACGCAGATTGGCTCAGCTATCAACTAGAAGTTGATAATCTTTTATCCTTACACAATCCAACCAACATCCCTTGCTTTTCCAAAATCCTTCACGAATCAGCCGAGAAACACATCCCTCGAACCACTGGTATACCTGGGAAAACTGCAGTCCCTTGGTGGACTACCGAAGTGAGAGATGCCGTTAAACTCCGACGAAAAAAGCTTCGTGCTCTAAGAAAGCTTCCTAACGACGATCCACGAAAAGTCACCGCTCTCGAAGAATTCAAAATAGCTCGGTCTAGCGCCAGACGTGCCGTTCGGATAGCCAAAAGCACAAGTTGGCAAGAATTCACCGAAGGAATTAACCCCAATACTCCCTCTAATGTACTTTGGGCCAAAATGAAGGCATTAAATGGCGACTCACGAAGAAACCCTTACCTTCTCCTCTTAAATAATAAGTACATTAATGACCCCCAAGCTCTCGCCAACTCTTTTTGCGATCATTTTTCTTCAGTGTCCACCCAATCTACCTTACCTCTACCCGACTTTCCCCCCTCTCCCTGCCACAATGACTCAGACTACAACAGCAACTTTACCTTTGAGGAACTGGATTTCGTTCTTCGAAAAGTTAAGGGGCTATCTGCGGGTCCCGACGATATTGGCTACCCCCTCTTGAAAAATCTCTCGCTTCTGGGCAAAAAAAGCTTTCTGGATATCCTAAACAGAATCTGATCCGAAGGGGAACTCCCCGAAAATTGGAAAATTGGACTAGTAATACCAATACCTAAGGCAAAACAAAACCCCCTCACTATCGACAACTATCGACCCATCACCCTCCTCGATTGTTGCGGAAAGATTTTAGAAAGAATGGTAAATCGACGCCTACATGCCATCCTCGAAAAGCGACAACTCCTTGATTCCCGTCAATTCGCCTTTCGGACCGGAAGATCAACCGATGATTATTTTGAAAAGCTGGAATCTATCTTGTCTTCGTCATTAGATCAGCGACACCACATTGAATTCCTCTCGTTGGATTTATCCAAGGCTTTCGACAGAGTGGATAGGACGGCAATCGCAAATCAATTCATCAAATGGAACATTGGGGGTAGAATGTTCCAATACATCAAAAACTTCTTATCAGACAGATTCATCTATGTCCTTATTAACGGCACCCGATCAATTATCAAACCAGTCTCCGGGGGGGTGCCTCAGGGGTCAGTTATAGCACCCACCCTCTTTCTAACAGCTATTAACAGCATCTTTGATAACATCCCCAACAACACATCAACACTTGTCTATGCCGACGATATACTGCTCATTTCGACCTCTCCCTTCGCCAGAATGGCCCGTAGAAGATTGCAGAGCACTGTTAATACGGTAGCCGATTGGGCTCCCACTGTTGGTTTCCAGTTTTCACCAACCAAATCTTCCCTTCTCCATTTTGGCCCCAACAGAAGAAAGCTTAGCAAACTACCCCCGCTTAAAATGCATAACCAAATAATACCCCTAACTCGATCAACCCGGCTACTTGGAGTATGGGTTGACGATCGGCTAAGTTTCTCATCCCATTTGAACAAGGTTCGCAAAAACGCCACTAACAAAGTAAATATCCTCCGTATACTAACTAACAAAACCAGCCTAGCCCACCGAGACACTCTTTTTCGGTTTCTTCATGCTTGGCTTGTCCCTTCATTTCTTTACGGGCTCGGCTTTGTCAGTTTGGGAATGGAAGAGGTGATGAAGAAACTTGAACCACTCTACAACAACTGTATCCGATTAATAAGCGGAGCTTTCTGCACCAGTCCCATTCACTCCCTAATGGCAGAAAGTGGTCAACTTCCCTTCAAATTTCTGGTAGCTAAACACCTTTCCGCTAAAGCCCTTCGAGCCATTTCCAACGGCTCAGATAATGACTCCCCTATAGTCCTTAGGACAAACTCTCTATTAACGGAACTAACCGGACTGACCCTTCCTCCTGTATGCTCTAGAAGTGGTGTCAAAATAAAATTTTGGAACGATGCTGTCCTAAAGGTTGATCTTTCCCTAAAACAAAACATCAAAGCCGGAAGCTCCTCGACAGTCGTTCTTCCTCTCTTTCGACAACTCATACATAATAAATATCCCAACCACCACCACGTATACACCGACGGCTCCAAAGATAATAGTGGTCATGTTGGATGCGGAATCCACGATGGTGTATCTGATAGAAGCCTGCCTCTCCCAAAACTTTGCTCGGTCTACAGTTCCGAGGCTTACGCCATAATGAAAGCTATTGAACAAGCCACTCCAAACACCGTTATTTTCTCGGATTCAGCAAGCGTCCTTACTGCGTTAGCCGCAGGCAATGTCAAACATCCCTGGATCATGGACATTACCAAAACAGCCCCTGGTAAAAACATCGTCTTCTGCTGGGTACCGGGACACTCGGGAATACCTGGCAACGAGGTGGCCGACCGTTTAGCCTCAGCTGGTACCAAACTTGTCCCTCCCACCACCAATATTCCTCAATCCGACGCCTCAAGATTCATTAAAAACGTCATTCATAATGCATGGAACACTAACTGGTCCAACAATAACCAGGCAAAACTCCGTGAGATCAAAAACACAACCGAAAAGTGGTTGGACAGACACAGCATTGCTGAAAGGCGAGCACTTACTAGGCTCCGTATCGGACACACCCGACTCACCCACAGCCACCTTATCACCAAAAATAACCCCATTCTCTGTTCTTCCTGCCAAACCCCCCTCTCCATCAAACATATCCTCACATCTTGTCTCCAATATCAAAACCTCAGACAGTCTTGTTCCCTTTCACCACACCTACGCGAAATACTCTCCAATTGTCCCGACGAAGAAAAAAAGCTGATAACCTTCCTCAATAAATCTAAACTCCTTCACGAAATATAATGTTAAAACTTCACGAATGTGTGAAAAGATATCAGCAAACATGTGTTACTCTATCTTTATCTTTCCTATCAAAAACGTGAAAATAAAATTTCTCTTTTCGATGTTCCTATCCTTCCCTTTCCCCCTAATTCAAAAAGAAAACACAGAAAAGTACAAAAACAAATTGCCCTGACGAAGAAAAAGCTAAAATCTTCCTACAACAACTCAAAACCCCTTTATGGAACAACTGTTACCCAACAAAAATACGTGAAACGTAATCAACATACATATGTTACTCTATCCTTAACTATCCTATCTTAAAAACGCAAAAATATTTCTCTTTTCAATGTTTCTATCCTTCCCTTTCCATCAATCTCAAAAAAAAAAAAACAAAGCCCAGGAAAATAGAAAATCAAACTGCTTCGAGAAGAAAAACCTCACCCCTACATACCAAACCACTCCATCTTCAAAAATGGAAAATTTTATCTAAACACATGTGTACTCTATCCTTATCTTTTCTATCCAAAAAGATGTAAACGCAAGATTATTTATCTATTCAATGTTACTATCCTTTCCTTTCCCCCCTACCAAAAAACAAAAAAAAAAAAAAAACAAAATACAAAAGAAAAAAAAAACTACACAAAAACTGAAAAATATAAAAAAAATTCAAAAAAAAAACACATCAACTTGACACGACTGGAGTAGGGATGAATCATCCCAGAGGATGAAAATCCCGTATAAAAAAAAAAAAAAAAAAAAAAAAAAAAAAAAAAAAAAAAAAAAAAAAAAAAAAAAAAATTCTCAGGGCGATGGCGCTCTGTTCGGCCTGATCAAACCGAACAAAATATTCCGGATTTGCAAAGGAATCACCAGCATAAAAATGTACAACCGCCAAAATTCCTGCTCATCTGAACTTCCGATTCAATTGCAAATCATAGCAATAATACTGCTAGCCGTCTAGTCCATCAAGCTCCATCGCAAAGTATAACTTTATTTATTATTTTAAGCGACCTTGATGCAATTCTATTTTTTTGGATTTAGTGATCTTAGAATTTCCAAAGCGTTCACATGGTACATGTATTTATTTCTTGACCAAAATCATTCAGCACTCCCTTATTAATGCCGGATATTCGAAAATGGGCATAAATTTGGTTGAATGGCAAGATAGTGCTGCCATCTATGACTTAAAACTAGAGAAATAGTGTTTGACTATTAAAAAACATTTTTTATTATCCCTCGTTATCATACTTTATCTCATATTTTTGAATTCCAACCTACTTTTTAGATTCAAACTCAGCCTTGAATCTATGTTTCATCATTTGACATCATACTGTTGAATGTGAATAAAGAAATCAAGCAGTTTGATGAAGTTTAATAGCTCAAACATCAAATTCCTTAACGCTAGAAGATCTGGAAAACTTCTAAAATGCATTTATCTATTCAAATAATTCCTAGAAGCATTATTATTCACTTTTACACAGTAAGTTTTTAAAAATAGTCTTGTTTTTGTTGAAAAACTCAAGTGGTACAATTCTTATTTCGCACCCCTTTTTTCACATTTGTGGTCCTCAACGCCAATTGCTACGTCCAAAAAAAGTAAACTTCTGCTTGAATTTTCGTAATTTTCAATCATTCATATTTTAACAAGCAAAACACATAGTGGTGCTATTCTTATTTCGCTCACTGTATAGAACTTGTTTGTTCTTGCACAAAATTGTTCAAACGGGAAAGCCATTCCATTTTTTTTTTAATTTTTAGATCTTGAAGCTCACGCGTTGCTATTTTTATTATCCCTCGTTACCATACTTAATCTCATAGTCGAACCAAATTTGCCAAGGGCATGAGTATCAACTTCCTAGTTTCTTACGAAACTGTAATTCATTTATAACATTGAAACGAGGTTGCAAACATTTTTTTATAATAATTCTTTTTTCTGAATCGTTTCAATATTTTAAGATTAATCAATTCAAGAAATCTCTCCAAGGTAAAAAAAGAATCTCTTCACTTCATGTGCAGATATCGACCCGTTATCGGAGTTCCGATTTCAATTACTTATGTGTCACTGGTTATTTCAATTATGTGTTTAATTAGATGATGTTAAATTCTAAACCTTACATAAACAAGAAAGAAGATGGAAGTTGAACGGGAGTTGAAATATTGAAGACCGCAAAGAAATACGAACGGAAAAGTCTCATATTTCTACTATATAGATAGTTCTCGGTAAGACCTGGACTGAAGCCTACAATTTTATCATTTTTAAGTTGCTCGATGTTTCGAGTTCAATTTTTGAAATATGGTTTGATTGTAAATTTCCCAATTTTTTAAGAAATCCTGGAGCACTGGAGGCACTAAAATATATTCAATTTGAAGCTGATCCAAAAATTCCCGGTTTCATGGAGAAATTCCCGACCTTTTCCCGCATTTTCCCGAAGGATTTCGAATCCCGACTTTTTCCCGCGTTTCCCGACTTTCCCGAATGAGTTGCCACCCTATGATAAGTAAATACACTGTATTTTTCGAGCGGTTTCTTTTTACGCGGTTTTTTGGCAAATAATCGAGAGAGAATTTTCGATGGAACATTTTGAAATGGGTCATCGGACATTAGACTGAGTCGATTTGAGTTCAATTTTAAATTTCCCAAACCCTGGGGTCTAAAAAGATTCGTTTTGATTCGAAACTCATCCATGATTTTTTGCAGAATTTTTAAGTAACGTTTACATGAGTAAATTTAAACTTTTAGGTTTGTATTGGAAAATTGAATATTTTGTACTGAAAAATTAACATCATTTTTGTTTCTTCTGTGGAATCGAGCCTGCTTATGGTTTTTGTGCCAATTTATAAATTCTCTAAAGGAAATTTTCTGCTGAACAACTTTGGCTGTGTGGTGGCGGCTCATAGAATACTACCACTGGGATACTGGTCCACGTCGTAAAAGGCGACTTATCCAGTACTTCCCATATGCGTTAGTCATTCTTCAAATGCGACTATCACATTGGGAGGGGGGGAAACTTGGCTTGGAATTTTGAAGTTCTAAGCCAAGTTTTCTTCAGGGAGGATTCACCAATTGTGCTTATTGCTATTAATGCGCATGTACGAGTTGTATTCTCCTAAATTTTGTAAACACCCGCTTCAAGGTGGTTCTGTGCCTGCGGGCCCCAAAGTGGGGGTAGGAGGGTGTATAATAATCCTATCTTAAGCAGAACGTTGTTAAGGTCTGCACTATAGCCAGGCACTGGTGCAAAGGGCCGTATTTTTCCTGGCAACTCGTGGGATTCAGATTATACACACGATTTTAAAATTTTCATCCTGTATGGGATACCCCGCTTCATGCGTCGATATGAAGGTGCAGAGGTTCTTGTGTGTGATGGAAATATGTGTGGAATTCTTTGATAGAAATGCTTTCTATTAAGGTTGCACAGATAAATCTGCAGCACAAAAGAACCGCTACACTTAACTTATGTCGTTTAATCCTTAATGGAACTGCATCAATCGCCTTGGTCCAAGAACCCTATTTCCGAAATGGAACTTTTTACTTAGGGAATTTGCTCAAACCAAACTTTACTGTGTTCAGTGTAATTGGAATGACTAATGCCCGAATAATGCCTCGTGCATGTATATTGATAAACAATTCTTTAAATGCAACACATATACCCAATCTAACAACAAGAGATATTTGCGTCGTTCAGGTTTCGCTGCCTGATAGAAAATACGTCTACTGTTCAGCATACTCACCATATGAACAATCATCCCCTACGGATGATTTAAAAAATGTCATTTCATTCTGTGAATCACAAAATATACCTCTTGTAATTGGCTGTGATGCCAATGCCCATCATTTTGTATGGGGTAGCTCAGATATCAATCTGAGAGGCCTAAATTTAATGGAATATTTAAGCAGCACTGATTTAGAAATTCTTAATGTAGGAAATAAACCAACTTTTGTTAGGTGTGACAGAGGAGAGGTGTTGACATCACACTTTGTTCTAGAACAATTTCTCAGGTAATTTCAAATTGGCATGTGCCTAACGAAGAATCGATTTCTGACCACAGGTTTATCTATTTTGAACACTCAGGTGAGTTTTTAGAAACAATTACATTCAGAAACCCAAGAACAACTAATTGGGACCTATATTTGGAGCATCTTGCTATTAAATTTCATGGATATACACCTGAAATTACTACTCCTTCTGAGTTGGATGAAGTGGTTGCAAAAACCACCGAAATTATTTTAAATTCTTATGAAGAAGCGTGTCCCTTACGAACGTTGAAATTCAACAAAAACAGTACACCATGGTGGAACTCAAATCTCAGTAAATTACGAAAAAACTGCAGACGCTCTTGGAACCGAAGGCGCACGGAAGGTTTTGATGCTTTCAAGTTGGCTCGCAGAGCTTACCGGAAAGCAACAAGAGCTGCCGAACGCTCAAGTTGGCGGAGCTACTGCACAAACATTTCAAGCTTGCACGAAGCAAGTAGGTTAAATAAAGTCTTAGCCAAATCAAAAGATTATCAGGTTTCATACCTTAAAACCCCTAGTGGTGATTATACATCAAACGACGAAGAAACATTAAGTTGTCTATTCAATACTCACTTTCCAGGATGTGTTGATCAAGATTCATCGATAGAGCCTGAGTTCTTTTCTGGAAGTCTAGATTCCTTGCATTTTGCTCGGAAAATAGTTACTACAGAATCGATCAAATGGGCAATCGATGGTTTTGCTCAATACAAATCTCCTGGAAGTGACGGTTTATTTCCAGTTTTGCTTCAAAAAGGTTTCGATCATTTCAAACACATATTAAGAAAAATAATGATAAGCAGTTTTGCTCATGGATATATTCCTAAACTTTGGCGGCAGATAGCCGTGAAATTCATCCCTAAAGGGGGACGATCATCATACGACGAAGCCAAAAGCTTTCGTCCTATTAGTCTAAGTTCATTTCTATTAAAAGCACTTGAACGATTAATTGATCATCATATCAGGCAAGAATGCCTTGTCCAACATCCGCTTAATGCGACACAACATGCATACCAAACAGGAAAATCAACATTAACTCTTCTGCACAACGTAGTACATAATATTGAAAATAGTTTTTCACAGAAAGAATCATGTCTAGGAGCATTTCTAGACATAGAAGGAGCATTTGATAATGTCTCGTTTACATCAATAATGGATGCGGCACTACTTCATGGAGTGCCTAGTGTTATAACTAACTGGATTAGCGCAATGCTAAGTAACAGGAATCTTCATTCGTCTTTAAGACAGGCTTCAATAACAAAAGTTAGCACAAAAGTTAGCACACGTGGTTGCCCACAGGGAGGTGTACTATCACCTCTTTTGTGGAACCTAGTTGCAGACGGCTTGTTGAGAAAACTCAATGACCGTGGAATACCAACCTATGGATTCGCAGATGATTATCTTCTGCTGGTAAGAGGTTTGTGCATAAGCACATTATTTGATATAATGCAACAAGCTCTGCGCTCTGTTGAACGATGGTGTTCTCATGTAGAACTGTCAGTTAATCCTCTAAAAACTAATATTGTATTATTTACTAAAAAACGTATCACCCGCGGGGTGCGCCCTCTGCTGTTTTATGGTTCTGAAATCACCGTGTCTAATCAAGTTAAACATTTGGGTGTCATTCTTGACTCCAAATTAAACTGGTCTGATCACATCGAATTCAGAATCAAAAAAGCATGCATGGCCTTCGGACAATGCCGACGTGCAATCGGGAAAAACTGGGTACTCAAACCCAAACATATTCACTGGATTTACTCCACAATAGTAAGACCAATTTTGGCCTATGGTTGTCTAGTGTGGTGGCAGAAAGGAGAAGTTGCAACAGTTCGGACAAAACTAAATCACCTTCAAAGAATGTGTCTTTTGGGGATGTCCGGATCGTTCACAACAACTCCTACTGCAGCACTAGAAGCTCTGTTTTCTATCAAACCTCTACACTTGTTCCTAAAACAGGAAGCCTTTTCATGTGCTTTTCGTCTACAGGCAGTTGGTCTCTGGCTGTCAGGAAATATCGAAAGATCATCGAGTCACACAAATGTGTGGCCTGAATTAGTTAGATTAAACAAGTTTAATTTAGCGCCAAACGATTTAACACTCTCGAGTAGTTTTCCCTATATGGGGTTTAAAGTCAAATTTCCTTCTCCTCAAGAATGGTTATCAGGTTTCGTAGAGGACCAAATGTCCTCTCATATTGTATTCTATACTGACGGTTCATTATCAAACGGCCGTGCAGGTGCAGGAATTTACTGTCACGAGTTGAACATAGAACATGCTCAAGCTCTAGGTAAATATTGTACAGTCTTTCAGGCTGAGCTATATGCTATTATGTATGGAGTGCAAATTGCACTTCAAAAGAAAATTATGTTCAGAACAATTTATTTCTGTTCAGATAGCCAAGCAGCTATCAAATCACTTAGTGCTTCCAGTTCTAGATCAAAACTGGTAATCGCATGCCGGAAAGCAATCGAAGAACTTGCTGAAGGCAATGGATTAAATCTTCTATGGGTACCCGGACATAAGGGAATTTTTGGAAACGAATGCGCCGACGAACTCGCTAGAGCTGGGTCGGAAAAGGAATTTTACGGACCAGAGCCGGCTGTCCCAATATCGCCATGTTGGTTCAGAAACCAAATTCAAACTTGGTCCTCTAACCAGCATGAACGATACTGGGAAGAGTTGGACACTTGTCGTCAAACTAAATTATTTTTAGAAAAACCATCTCCAATCATATCGAGTTACTTATTAACTTTAAATAAATCTCATTGCAGCATCTTGATCAGAGCACTCTCCGGTCATTGTAAACTCAACTATCATATGCACAACATTCAGCGTGCTGAATCTCCAGTATGTGGTAGTTGTGAATCAGATGTGGAAGATCCCTTCCATCTTATATGTAACTGTCCCTCATTTGCCAGACTACGTTTTCGTACTCTGGGATCTTACGCTTTAAGCGAATCTGAGTTTAAGAAATTAAACTTAAAAAACATTCTATCATTCCTTACCGAATGTAGAAAAGAGCTTTAATGCTAATAATCCCTAGTGGAAAGGCTTTATGCCATCTTAAATAGATTGAATTTATTTCTTCCTTTTATAGGTTTTTCAGGTTTCTCAGGTAAATGATGAAATCTTGGATAAAAAAAAGGCTAGGCACAATTTTCCCGTATGTTTGGATAACGCGCCGCTATTAAGCCTACCCCCATTCTGATACCTGATACCTGCCACCCTATGATAAGTAAATACACTGTATTTTTCGAGCGGTTTCTTTTTACGCGGTTTTTTGGCAAATAATCGAGAGAGAATTTTCGATGGAACATTTTGAAATGGGTCATCGGACATTAGACTGAGTCGATTTGAGTTCAATTTTAAATTTCCCAAACCCTGGGGTCTAAAAAGATTCGTTTTGATTCGAAACTCATCCATGATTTTTTGCAGAATTTTTAAGTAACGTTTACATGAGTAAATTTAAACTTTTAGGTTTGTATTGGAAAATTGAATATTTTGTACTGAAAAATTAACATCATTTTTGTTTCTTCTGTGGAATCGAGCCTGCTTATGGTTTTTGTGCCAATTTATAAATTCTCTAAAGGAAATTTTCTGCTGAACAACTTTGTGAAGACCGCAATTTCGTATCTTATTAGGTAAAAAAGTAGTTAGCCGTTTACCAGAGAGGTGTCTTTGGCATTGAAAAACAATAAATTCAATTGACATCACTGCTGGATGCCTCGCGAAGTATTGCATGAAAAGTACTCATGCAATACTTCGCTAAGGCACCCTGCAGTGATGTCAATTGAATTTATTGTTTTTCATTGCCAAAACACTTAATATCTTATTTGTCTAACAAGTAACGGTCTTCGACAAAGTTGTTCAGCAGAAAATTTCCTATTGAGAATTTATAAATTGGCACCATTTTCAGTACAAAATATTCAATTTTCCCATACAAACCTAAAAGGAAAAATTTTCTCATAAACGTTACTTGAAAATTCTGCATCATGGCTGATTTTTGGACCAAAATGAATCTTTTTAGACTCCAGGTTTTGGAAAATTTAAAAATGAACTCAAATCTACTCAATCTAATAACGCAAATAAAGACAAAAGAATGACCCACTTTGAAAATTTATTTGAAAGATTCGATAATCTGTTAAATAGATTATTAGATAGATAGCAAACAAGAACAACATAGAAATCAAATTTTGTGGACTACTGGTTCCATTTTTCTCACTTACACTGAGCATATTTTTTTTGGAATTCCGGGCACTTTAGAAATTTTGACAAGTTTGGAAGATTTTCTCCTACAGCAAAAAATCAACATCACGATGCCAGAAGTAACCAAATTCCTTATTTTTAAATACATATGCAGGAATATTTAGGCATGTTCTTTTTGTTGCTTATCTATCTCAAAAAGCACTTAAACGATTGTCACAAATTATGCACTATTGCTTACACGTTCATCAGTAAATAATTTTGCTGAAAATTTCATTGTATTCTATCCAAGCTTTGCTGTAGCAACTCTGGTTTTATCTTGTTTAAATTGGTTTCTATTACAAATATTCGATCTTGTTCTACACTTTTTATTCTAGGTCATCTAGTTTCGTTATATTTATCTTAATCCATATTAGTTGATACTGGTTTATCTTGTTTTATTTTGATTTTTCAGTATTAAATCATTTAATTTCCTTCCTAATCCTAATGTTTTAATTCATTGTACTTTATTCAATTTAATTATGTTTTGTTTTGTTTTACGTTGTGTAATCTCTTTTTGAATTTTGTACCTCGATTATCCCAATTTTATTAAGAGACAGATAACAAAAACATTTATTTTATTTTTTCTGATTCAGTATTGTTTTATTATTTTCGTTAGTTTCATTCAATTTTATGTACATAAAGTAGCGTTAAAAAAAGAATGAAATCGCGTGAAATAGCGCACTTGCCCTCAATTTTGACCAACTGCCATTTCTGTCTGGGTTGATATTTTTTCATGAAATTTCAATAAAATCTAGTTCAACTATCCAACTAACACTACACAAAACTTGAAGACTGTTTATGACTGAAAAAAGGCATAAATATATTCTTGTGAAAAGGGGAAATTTGGAAATGCTTCACAAAATACGCTCTATTTTTGACATTTTTTATTAATACATGAAATATGGTCCAAACATGCAAAAAATGTTTGAAGTAGTACCTGGCCAAGTTTCATCAAAATCGACTGAGGCGATCAAAAATGGGACCGAATTTATAATAAGGTTCATTATTGCTTAACAGGCAATTCATTCTTTTTTGGACGGATGTTTGTAAAGAAAAAATCGTTGTTCTTGTAATCATTGTATTATTGAATTTTTCTTCACAATTTCAAAATTTACCACTTAAAATATAAAAAATTGATAGAAACTTCTTTCCTGCTTTGTTGGGAAAAAAAATTTAATTAAGTAGAGATTCAAACGAAAGAACGAATATAATACTCGCTTCAAGCTTGTATCAAATTCGTATACAATTTATTTTCCAGGTATTCTGAAACTCTGTTCTCCTTGTTTTGAACTCTGTTAAAAAACTTCTATATCCAAACAAATCAAGAATGAAGTTTTTATTAATTACACTGAGTAACAAAAAAAGATTTTTTGAAAATAGTCCAGGGTTTTCCAACTGAATTAGACTAATATTGACGCCCTGAGTCCGAAAATGACCATGGTTTTGTTCAATCAGGTCAAAACCCCTATTACTAGCATATTGAAGCGTATATTGCCATATGGCTATATCTCAAAAAGTTGACCCCAGACTATTTTTTGGCTGTCACCCAGTGTTTTCAATATTTATGGTGAAAATTTCTGGGTTTCTGAAAGAAAAATTTCATTTCAAAACGGTCCCATTCCCAAACTCGGGCAGGTACTATGTAGGTTTATATGTATTTTCAATGAAAATTGTCAAAAATACAGCCAATTTTGTGAAGCAATTTCGAAATTCCCTTTTCACAAGAATAGCTGTATCTTTTTTCCCAGTCATAATATAGTCAACAAATTTTGTGGACTGTACTATGATGACTGCATTTTCAAGCTTAGCGGAGGACGTCATCTTGGATTTAAACGTGGCGCAATTCAACTTTCATTGAGCCCTTAAACTCAATTATGGGGGTTTCATGCGATTTTCAGTTATTTTAAGCATTCATTAAATTCGACTTCTACTCATTTGATTAAGCCCTTTCACCAAATACCCATATTATGGGGTTTTTATAGGATTTTCAGTCCTTTTCAGCATTACAAACCTTTAGTGGAAGGCGCCATCTTGAATTTCAAGATAGTTTCGAAAATCTATTTCTGTGTGTCCTCACAAGGTCCTTGCTCCTTTCGTTCATCTTTTTAAGATTTTGTGTCATATCTACTGCGACCTTGTTACCACCGTCCTGTGATTAGTAAAGTCTTTTTACGCGAGTTTTCGGAATAGCGCGGTTTTTTTTTGCGATACGTATTCCCCGTGTAAAAAAGACCTGCGTGTATACTAGCTAGATTCCCCCTTATTTAATTTTTGGCATTTCGGCGAGTTGTGAAAATTCAAGGTAGAATATTAAGAAAGAACATGAAAGTATTATAGGTGGAAAGATCAAAGCTAGAGCGCTTTGGGTAGAAGAAATTGAATAGTTTGTGAAAATGTGAGCAGGGCTTTTGTTTTGTGAACAGCTTTTGAACTACTTGCGTGACTCTTTGCCTATAATACTTTCATGTTCTTTCTAAATATTCTACCTTGAATTTTCACAACTCGCCGAAATTCCAAAAAATAAATAAGAATATATCCCAGCGGCGATTAAAATAAGATAACACTAGTTAGATTTGTGAAAATCATGTTTAAATGTATGTTAAACTCTGCTTCAAGCAATACACATAAAAAAAAATGTTTGAAAAAGTTGGATTGATGCTGACATAGATGGAGTAAACCCATCGTTGGGCGAATCAACTCTGCACAAATGATGTGCGAAAAAGTTGCTATTCCAAAAATTAGTTAAAATTTTGAATAATAAGAAGTTTTCGGTATTTAAAATAACTAAGAGTGGTAAGATTTATTTTCTTGAAGATCTACCGAAAACTGGATGGAACAAGAAAATAGGAAATCGGAAGAGGGAATCGAAATAAAGAGTAAGCTACCGCTCACTTCTTAAATTCCAGAAAAAAACGTGTTTTTCTATAAAATTATCTTAAAAATTGCTCATATTCATCACACTACAGTAAATAAAAAATTAAAAAGGCTAAAATGAGCTAGAATGAGGAAAAAATGCACTTTAAAGAAATATCGTTTAAAAAGATTTTATTTAAAAAGACCAAAATTTAAGCCAAGGCTTCTGTAGGACGATGAAACTTTTAACAAATTTTCAACCTTGTTTCAATATAGGATTCTTTTTAATTTTTTATCCTTTTTTACTTTTAATACTCTTGTAAAGTATCGTACCGCTTATATAACAACTTCACTAGAAGCTTAGATATATTTTTTAAAGCATTCCGTGATTATAAATTATTACCATTCTTAACAATGTTACGGCTATGAAATTATCAGCAAACAAGTAAAATCCGATCTTCAAATTTATGCTCGAGTAACACAAAAAAAAATTCATTCTGTCAACTTACCTAAGGTCTCCATTGGAGAAAATGTGATTATTATTCCCATTGACACGATTACTGATACCGACGTTCCCGTCCAAACTTCGGTTCGGCGACGATTTGGGAACTTTCTTGGGCGAAAATATCTGCAACTGGGCCCGAAATTCCGGCCTCAAATGCCTCAACACCGGCAGCGAGTCCAGATCGGTTTCTTCCTCGATTTGCTTGTTATTCTCGTCGAGATTCTCTTTTGTTGTGACACCATTGCCACTGATCATACCCACACCCACACCATTTGCACCATTATTCACACTGCCATTATTTACATTGCCGTTCCCATTCAAGTGCACTGAAGCGGCGTAACTTTTGCTCACATTCTCGTTTGCGATATTATTCAAATACTTCCTCTCGTTGCTATTGTGGATTTGTTTACTGATCACGACACCTTCCGCATTGCCATACAATTTTTCTACGCGTTGCTGAATGAAACTCTTCTTCACTACCCGCTCACTCTCTTTCACACTGCAAATCTGCGACTGCGATGAAATCACCTTGGTTCTTAGACCCCCTCCAACCCCGAACCCATTCCCATTGAACATCGAGGCATTGTCGGTCAAATCCTGACCTCCGCCAGTCGAAAACCGACCCGCACCCGCCATTCCGGATGATCCATTCACCATCTTTGTTGTGCTGCTTCCGTTACTGAGCCGACCTCCTCCTCCTCCTCCAGATCCGTTGCTGCTGCTGATGTTGTTGTTGATCGTATTGTTCATACTAATGTAGCTCAGCGTGGGTGCCGTCAGCTGAAAATTGCCACCCTCACCACTGCTGCGATTGTAGTGCAGCGTGGCAATGATAGGCCGGTTCGGTGAAACTTCCCGGGACTTGTTGATGTCCTGCCGAAGTTTCGAGTCGTACGTCGTCAGGTTCGAGTAGCCATTGACGCAGCAGGCCAGATTTAGGTAGCTTGGTTTTTTGCTCGGAGCCGCCGCCGTCGTTGTGATGGCCGTTTCCGCCAGCGGGCTTGTGGTCGTCAGGACGGTGCTGATGTTTCCGGTGACGGGATCCAGCACAGTTGTCACTGCCTGGCAGTTGATGACCGGGAGCTTGCAACGTTCCTTGATGCCGGCTGTGAACTCGCGCTGAATGTCCTTGGCCGAGTTGGGCGTCAGAAAGTTAAGCTCGCCTGAGGTATCTGGAAGATGGAGGAAGGGATAAATGTTGCCATTAGTATTTGATCCATTTCAGTTTTTATTGATAGCATTGATAAAACTTAAAATCGTCAAATGACATTTAACATTGGAATTTAAATTTTTTTATATATGTAAGTAACACTCACGTTTTGAAAAGATTTTTTTAAAATACTTTTTATGAAAAAGGTTGGCAAAGATATTGACAACACGAGGCTGTTGTAGCATTATGGTCCCTAAATTTATGCATATGACCCATTACAAGCACCCCTCAACTGGAGAACAGATTTTTATATTTCATTATTCAAAAATCATTAGTTAGTTCATATCTTTCTAAACGAGATCAAAATTGTGTGAAATACACAACATTTCTTTTAAATGTCTCCCTTCGAACTCAAAACATATTCCTACGCAGACTTTAGACGTTGCTTTTTTCGTCCCATGAAGCGAATATGAAGCGAGATAAGTGCTTCGGGCTTCGGGCTTCGGAGAAAAAAGCATGTCTTCAGCGACAACTCTACAGTTTCATCAACACCATCCAAACAGTTTATCAACACCAGACAGACGGTCAACGGTAATAAAAACAAAACAGCTGTGGCCTCGACGGATTGATTGGACTGCGACCAGACGAGCTTCATTAGAATTGTATTATTTACAGTTGTTAGCAAATGAAACTGATTAGGAAAGAACCACATGTTCTTTTTGATAGGATGATATAAAAGGGATTATTCATTAGGGAAGCTTTAGAATTATTTCGGACATAGTCAGGAATAGTTCTCACTTGTAACTTAGTTTAGGTTTATGAAGTGAATAAAATATTTTTTTTATTCTAACCTAACACTAAATTATTAATTCTACCGAAGCAATATTTCCCAACACTGTTGAAAACCTTGATGGAAAGTCTGTAGGAAAATTAGAAAGACAACTTGATTTTTGGTTTTAAAAAGTGGTATCTTTCCAACAAGTGTGGAACTACTGCTAAGATAAATTTCATATGCGTCGAATTGGACTGAAGATACTTTCCAGGATTTTATCAACACTAAACGAGCCATTTTTGTATAAGGTTCTACGAAGCGAAGGAAGAAGTACTCAGCCGGAACCAGCAATACAGCCGAGGAAATTGCAAGCAGTGATAGTAAAAAATAAAACCGAAAAAAAACGAACAAGACAAATATCAAGCGTAAGAAAGGAAAATCCAAATAATGATAAACGTTTTTTGACTATCAGCTTTATTTATAGAATTAGAATAAGTTTCAATAAATTTTTTGTTTCGAGAAAATTGTTTTTTTTAGACAAATTTATATCACCAAGAACCGGCGTGAGAGAACATTAAAAAGGGCCATTCATATACCACGTTAGCCAATTGTTACAGGAAGCACATGTTTACCAGCAATTTAAATAAAAATACAACGGATTAGAATATGAGATAGAGAACGAAGAATAATTTTATCTGCTCCTATTGAATGGATAACATCGATTGAAGTAAAAGAACTGACTTATTAATATTTATTTATCATCATTATATGAAACTGCGGGATCACTAAGGGATCATTCTGCACTTAAACATATGGGTTTTTTTTTGTAACATATTTTCTTAAATCAGGCAACTATTACAAAGGTGGTCCATATAGTCACCTCTTCAAAGGGTGAGAATGGGCCAATTTTCTTTATCTTGTAACTTTTTCAAAAGATAATGTTTTTCAACCAAATTTTGTGTAGTTGTATATACTCTATTTAAGAACAAATCTGTTCTCTTTTATTTTCTAAATAAACTAAATTACAATAGTTATCCAGAAAACAACTCAAACACCACCAGTTTTTGCACATTCTCACCCCGTACGACGGTATCTATTTTTGAGCGTTGTGACGTCACGAAAATGCTACTTTTTTCAATTCATGATTCATCAAACGTCACATATTGTCAAAAATTGGAAGTCTCTTAAAACATGTTGAGATGAATTCAATGAAATTTTCAGAATAAAAATCGGTTCAAGTGATTGTGAGTTGTACCCGGCTAAAGAATGCGTTGTGACGTCACGAAAATAAATTTTCTTTTTTCGAAAACGTTCAAGAATGTTTACTTAAACACTAGTATAGTATTTTTCAATAAAAGTTTAACAGAACAATGCGCATCAATTAATAAATTAAATTATAATGTTTTTTTTTATGAAACTAAGAAACTTAATTTGCGGTGGTTTCGAAACGCTATTGTTTTAAAATGCGCTTGTTGGAACACTTGATGCGAGAATAAACAAACTATTTATCATAGAAATGAAATCCTCCTCTATATTTTGGAAGAATCTTCGTGAATTATACGGCAGGTATTTATCTGTGATTGATTTAAAATTTTGAAAAAAGATCTTCATATATCAATATTAGTATGTATGTATGTATGGTTCCCCCATCGGTAGCAAGGTCCAGCCTATGTCTGTGTGGCTTGGCCTTCGAATTTTCTTCTAGGGCTTCCACGGCCGATGGTTCGTCGAGGGAAGTCATCCAACCTTCAGAGACCTACAATGGTTGGCAATCCACTCCGCTTGCAATAGTCTCTTCAGATTATCCCCAGATGCATTCCCTCTGAAATATTTATTATATATAGTTATTAATAATGAGTGAAACACATCTTACCTGTCGGCAACTTTTGGGATTCGAACCCAAAAGTTTTCTTGCCGATACCGGGAATCGAACCCAGCACGCCTGGGTTACCAGACTCGCGCCAGCCAGCCAGCCAGATCATGAATGGTAAATTAAAAAAAAATGACTAGACCA
Source organism: Uranotaenia lowii (assembly GCF_029784155.1). Classification (NCBI taxonomy): domain Eukaryota; kingdom Metazoa; phylum Arthropoda; class Insecta; order Diptera; family Culicidae; genus Uranotaenia; species Uranotaenia lowii. Next base: position 146,378,591 of record NC_073692.1, read on the forward strand.
GAAAACGAACTCGTGTATTCTGATTACCTCTCCAACACCTTACAAATAGACTAAATTGTCAGATGTAAACTAATCAAGCTGTAGCTCTTTAATTCAGTTGACTTCATCGAGTTGAATGCGCTGCTAGATTCAACAGCAGAAAATGCTCATCGTACCCCGATCAATGGTGCTCTGTTCGCCTCGAGTCAACAAGTTTAAGTAAAAACGCGTTTTAAAATTGATTATAGTGAAAATCAAAATTTTAATGATGGTGAAAATTGAGGAACAATGTGTACATCATGTTGCAGTGATTATATTATAGATCAAGATGATTTAACGATCATAGGAGCTTATTTTCCGGTGCTCAAAAATTATTATATTTTCGTCACTTGAGAACCTAATTTGTTTTTTTTTTTCAAATATTTCTGTAAAGATGTTAAGGATAATACTTATTTGCTGAAAGTGTATACAAAAGGAACTACAAAACTATTTCTCGTGAAAATTAATTTGAGATAATACGTATTTCCTAAAACGAAAATCGTTGCATTATAGTATAATCGTATCTGTTTCCGCTTTACAGGTGTGCTTTACAGGTTTGGCCTAGAATTTAATCTGTTGGTGAACAGATTAAATTCTAGGCCAAATACGGCACCTAAGCTAAATGCTTCATATCATGTCAAACTACTTAAAAAAAATAGTATAAACAGCTTTGAGCAATTGCATGTCCATAGTGCATGTGCGCATTATTATAGACGAGAAAGAACGAAGCATTTCTCTCCACCCCGAGCAGATTTTTAAAGCAAAATAGTACCTAATTTTGCTATATGCCTTGAGAATAAAATTTGGTATCATTTTTATCCGAATAAAGGGGGTAAAATGTCAAAACTAGCGTCTGAATGTTCATATGTGAAGTGAAACCCTAACAATCATTCCAAGTGTAGGTTCCGTTGAAACCTTAAAGATACCTCGTTATATCATAATTTTAAAATAAAATTTGAGAGTACAGAGATGCCATTTTTTGATGTCGAATGAGATCAAAATTTCGCATCGTTATGCTTCCAAATTCCTTGAATAAAACTGGCTAAACAAGGTATCAAAATAATTCCAGTGAAACCGAAATAAGTTAAATGCAATTCCTTTTCTACGAAATTTAAAAATGGAGCTATCAATGCTAAACGCCGAATTCTTCCAAAATTAATTGTAAAACAGATATCATAAAATGTTGTTCCCTATGCAATGATACCTCAACTAAAGCTTAGTTATTTTAGAAATGGGACACTTTCTTTTGCTTATAGCTCGATTATTAATAATCGGACATTTTAAAATTTTTATAGCATTTGGTTGCCTTTGAAAAGTAATATCAGACCTATTTTTTCCAAAATTTCAAATTAACGCATTTTTGAGATATTTACAATGTAAGAGAAAAAGAGAAAAACAATTTTGCATAGTTTCCTTCAAAATCCGTCTATATTAAATTGATAGCTGACAAAACCATTGATTATTCAAAAAATTACTGTGTGTGAGTGATGAAAAAGTATGCAAACACGGTAAAAAATGTCCACAAAGTTCAAATCAAGCATTGAAGTGAAGCACTTAGGTAAAGTGTCATCAGTGAAGTCAAGTCTCATACCAGCATTTTTAATTTTGAATAAGCGAAAAACTAAGTGTAGATCGCTGAAATGTCCAAAAAAAATTTTCCGATAAGCTGAAAGTGTTGCCTAGTTATGAGTCATTGAAACCTAACCTCAAACAACAATTTTTTACTAGTTCCAGAGCTCGTAAGCTGTATAGCCGGTACCGAGGTTATGAGACAGATGAAAAATCCTTTTTCAAATAAATTCCGGCGTTTGAATTCTATACCATGTCTGATTGTGGCAAGGTCCCTAGCATATTAAAGTATTTATTTACCGGTTGTTTGTAAAAAAAATAATGAATTACCAAGATTCTGATCCTGTGGAAAAAAACAACAATTTTCAAAACGAAAACTTTAGTATTCGCGGTTTTTTAAAGCCTAAAAAGAGTAATTTTGTATGTACCCTTCGCAAACTATGATCTATACCAACCGATTATACTGAAAGTTCAATCTCATGATGGTTTTATTTCTTTATTGTAAGATTTTAGCAGCAGAAATTTCTCTTAAACGCTTTAAAGTGGCTCAAAAATAATCAAGTTTTGTTAATTTGCGAACAGCTGTAACCACTAAATTGCCCTCAGCTTCTTCTGAAAGAGAAGTATTGGACCGGAAAGTAGCAGAATCTAAAGGCGGAGGATTCAGCCACCTACAGATTTGACGAAGCATAAGTTTTAAAAACTAATCAAAATCATGACTGAAAAAAGTGTGCAGCGACTGATGGGAGGTACCAAGAATAAAGTAGAAATATTTCTTACAAAAAAACGGAAAAAACTTTTTTTAAGATTACCTCAATTTCCTTCATAGAAAGTATTTCGATCAAACGAATGGTTTTTGATATCACACATTCCTTACTGTCCATTTTCTTAATAAGCTTTATATCTAATTTTGCCATGTCTGAGAAATCAACACTAAAAATCATTCGTCATCACATGATCCGTCGAATGAATTTCATTCCTCTCTCAACTGAAAGAAGAGAAAATGAGCTTCAATATATTTTCCAAACGGCTAATAAAAATGGATACCGAAGTAGATCCATTCAAGCCATCCTAAGGAAAAAAAGAAAGATTGCTTCAACGGAAATCTTTTACTACTTTAACGTTCATTCAGAAGGAGTTTCGAAAATAATCCATGAAGTTGAACAGTGTCAATGCGTTTGACTTGCGACAAAAGTTGACAGAGTTTGATATTTAACTAGTGTTCACTAGCACAAATGATCAACTGAAATCGAACCGAAATTCTCTTTGATTAATCTACGGTATAAGAAAAGTTCGGTACTTCGTACCGGTACCGGTAATTCGGAAGCAGCTTATGATCAACCGAAAACGCTCAATGAAGAAGATAGTAAGTTGCAATCGAAATTCCGGTATCTGAACTTTTTCTATACCGCGGTTGAATTAAAGGGAATCTTTCGATTGCTTTGATTCAGTACCAGCCTTGTTCATCGTTTCTGTCGTAAAGAAATCGACACCTTTTACTGCTATCGTTTCACTATCGATGCTTTAATTTGGTGTTGGTTTGCCATCATATTTTAAGTGTGTTCAAAAATAAGTGTTTTTTAAAATGTAAGAAAATCGGCTCGAAATAAAATCCTATACCAGATATGTCATTCACAATTCGTAACCAAGTTTAACCCTAGCTCGACTTTAAAATAAGTTTTTCTTAGGAAGTCTGACCGACCTTATAATTCTCAACAAACCATTTTAAATTCAAAAATCATTCATTTTATGGTAGACATGTGACAAATATTTACTACTCGCGACAGTCAACAGATTCAACAAAAACAAAGTCAAAGCCCCAACATCAATTGTTTAATTACTAATCACTTTAAATAATTTCAAAAAAAAATATGTCAAAACAATTTTTCTGATGATTCAAAATATTTTTCAGCCTCAATATTTTTGGGGGTTCTGTTCTGCTTAGTGTTATATTTTACATTTGAAAGGTTTTGATAGATTATCAATGTAATTCTATGAATAAGTTTTAAAACTGTATGATGTTTTTTATTGTAATTTTCCGAAAAAGATACAACGGCTCACCGGCAGGACTTGAACCTGCAATCTCCGCTTCAAGTCCTGCCGGTGAGCCGTTGTATCTTTTTCGAAAACTTCATGATATTTACGGCTTATGTTATTTCGTTCTTTGATAGCTCATGTTTCTCTAATTCTTTCCATCACCTACGAAAATGTGATTATTTTCAGGTACAAAGATATACCAAGCGATTTCATAACATCACTACTGATTGTAATTTTCCTTTGAAAATGTTGAAAAACATTTTTTTTAATCTTTATAATCAGAATTGATTTTTGAACTAATTTACCAAATTCTTAAGAAATGGTATCTCTGAAAAGTAATTTAAAAGTTATTCTTTTCTTTTCAATCCAATATTTTTGTGTCCTAGAAACACAATCTTCTTCAATAGTCTTCAATATAAATTTGAAAATTTGTTAAAAAAGGTATGTTTTTTAACATTTTTTCCTTTCCATGACTCAATAGTATGTCAATTGAAAATATTGAAAGCTTGGAATTATAAACTAGATAACCTGCGTTTCGAAATATAAATGCGTTTACTTATTTCTGCTGCACAAAATATTTGCTTCGAATCCACATGATTTTAAAATTTAATCATTTTTTTTATTCTAAAAAAAAACATTCGAAGTAGCAACCCAGGGCTTAATTCAAGTCTGTAATTTAGTTTAAATTTGTAATTTGTTCTTTCAATGTTTTTTAATTTTTATTTCTTATCAATTTCAAATAGCTCATCCAAATTTTCAAACCTTTCGTTTTCAATACAAGCTTCAATGATGAATTTAAAGTGTCATATAATAAATTTAAAAAAAAGTATTGGGAATTTCTAAAATGTAACTGGAAAAAATTTCAATATAAAGACAAATTCAACTTCTGATACTTCTAAAATTAAAAATTCTTCATTATTCTAACAATACGGGATTTTATATTCACCTTTCATTTGAAAACGAAGAAAAAAAAATTAAATTCAAATGAAAATTTATCAGATAACCTTTACTACATTAGGAGCTGTTACTCTGAGCTCGAATTTTTGTTTTCATTGTTAATTTCTGACATATTTTAAAATTGATTTTTGAAACCTTATATTAATTGATCCGTAAATTAATGACTGTAACAAATTTTAAAAGTTTGTGTTAAGTTATCTTATTTTAAAGTTGCTAGATATTTTCTCACATGTATCGAGACATGGCGGGGCAAAATCCAGGAATAATTAATTTTCCGGATAAATTTGGGAACAAAAATCCAGGAATAATTTTAAATAAAAACCCAAAAAAGTAACAGCTAAAACATTATATTTTTATGGAAACACATCCGTAGGTTTATCAATGTCTCTTTGGCTTAAAAAAAATTTATTAAAATTTATTTTGATTAATCTTGCTTGAAAATTTGGTTTTTCGAAAATAATACCTATCTTATTAGAGTTTTTTATTCAGTTTTTGCAAAAAAGCGAATAAATCCGAGCATTTTTCAACGGAATCCCGTACCGGGCCTCTCCCAAATTTTAAATATCTGGGCAAGTCCGAAAATACCGGCCAATCTGGAAAGGAATTTTTTTTTTAATTTCTATTTAATGCTGATGTATTTTCAATGTATATTATTTAGCTGCTCTAATTTTTCGATACTGATTTTAAGTTTTACATGTATCCGAAATTTTAAGTTTGATTATAATTTAGCATCTATTTCCTAGGATACCTGAAAATTTGATTTCAAATCTATAAACCTAATTTTTAATGGTAAATCAATGACGTGCCGCATTAATTTGAAATTTGGATTTTTTTTTCTTAAGTTTCTATTTGTTTCTAAATTCGTTTGTGAAATATGAATCTTATCATAAGAACTATGATGGTGTTAGAAATTTCCTCAATAGTTTTGCATTTATGGTAGCATTGTTATTTTTCGCTAAATTTGAACTCCATAGACGAGACTTTTGCACGGGCCTGGCCTGAGCATAATCAGTGCGAAAATCTCCAAGAGGCTGAGATGGAGTAGTTGGCAAAACACCCAGGTGGTATGGGAAGAGATTGTGAGAGATAAATTCGATTCTCATTCGCCTGTTGAAACTCTTTTTTTTCGATTTTTCTCATATGTTTAAATGCAGTGCGAGATATTTTTTGCGAGAGAAAGTGGCTATGCCAATTATAGCTCTGAAAAAGCACACAATTAAGGCACATGGATAATACCTATTGGCCCAAAACACTTTTACTTTTCTTTTGTATTCTTTTGTACTTTACATCTTAAAATCTTATGGTGTTAAACATATGTAAAATTGAATTTCAAAAACCCGTTGGAAATGTTCCAGGAATCTTCGCCTTATCAAAATATACCAAATACTTATTATTTCGGTGACCTTATCACGGTTTATTATTCCTTCAACCCTACTATTGCATTTTGGTCAACCATTACCAACAATATAATGCCACCAGGATCGTCAATCATAACGTCCTTCACAGTGACATCGTAGCTACCGCGCTGTCTCAATGTCGAACAGTCAACCCAAAGTCCTATACAGCAACTTAACATATAACCGCATGTAGGTATGCAAATGAGAACTTTATGTTTACTGGTAGCAAAACGCGAAAGAAAGAAGGCGAAAAATGTATGTAAGTAGTTCTCCATCGGGTCACGAGGTAAACAATAAACAACCCAATACGGTCAACCATAGAACCAAAGGCCGCGGCGGTTGCGAAATTTACGATCCCCTGAATGGTTGACCTTTAACCTAGAAAACGCAAACGCCACCCTCTTCGAAGACCTTACCCGGGTGACTTTTGTGAATGAGATACATGCCATGCCAGGGCTGTATATTCCCTTCGAATGTTTCAGAAGAACTATTCATGGGCTCCCCGGTGACTGGAGCGAATGACTGGTTCTGTCATGGTGGGGCTAACCCGTTACAAAGCCACCCGGTAAGCCTTTAGCCAACCAACCGTAATGGTTTCGTTAGTTTTTTTTTTTTTTGGGTTAATTTTTCCTTTCTTTGGCCAGTGTCCCAATAGATGCGGTCCGATAAACACATCGGTAGATTGTTTCGTTTTCGGAGGCGCTGGACTGGAGCCGACTGCTAGGCTACTGAATTAGATTGGACTTTCAATCAATAAAGTTTTTTCAAAGTTATGTATTTGTTTAAAAAAAAACTAGAAAACTAACCTATGATTTTAAAATTTGACAAACTAACAACTTCCGTCAAATAAGCGATCAGCTACCCAATATTATGTTTAAACTTCAACCCCGATAATCACTCTCAGAGCCAGAAAGATCCGTTAAAATTCAGCAAATTCGCGCAGCAAGGTACCTTTCTACGGTTCAAATGTATTCCAAGTCATATAGCACGTGATGAAGGAAAATTGATTAATTCAAGAAATGCACAGAAGAAACAAAAGCAAGACCATATAACTGGCCCGGCAGGCGGCTAATGATAATTGAGAACAGGTGCCGCCCGGAATCAAAGACCAAATGAATGCATTTGCGAAAAACCGAGAGACGGAAAGTAAAAAAAAAAAAAATAGACGATAGAAAAACCTCCGGCATGCACAATATGGATCATTCGGCAACACCAACCTGTAGGGGAGGTGCCCCCGAGCCGTTTCTCTGCATGTGAAGTTTGTTGATAGGATTTTTATGAATGACTTTCATTTTGTCCAACTGTAAAAATGTGTGTTGATTATGTGTGGAAATTCAGAGTGCTCCAAATTGTTGCCCCTCTGGCTCGGATTTTTCTTTCCATTTTAATTGATACCACTTGCGGTCAATCTAAATTGGCGCTCGTTGATTGCAAGTTATGGCATCGGCGGAGCGAAAAAAAAATCGGTGCCACAATTGTGTCGAAGAAAGGTGAACAGTGCAGCTGTGGGAAATTGGAGTATGGAAATGGCAATGGATATGTGGGAAAAATTGTATCACCGCAATTAAAAAACCGAACATATAAATATTGTTGATTGGCCCAATAAACTGAATAGTGCAAAATTTCAGCTCAGGCAATCTCAAAGCGCTCACAGTTTCGATTTTGTATCCCAAAAATCACCTACTCAATAGGGATGGGTACATGAAATCGGGAAATTCTAAACTTCAGAAAATTCAAAACGGCGATATAACTTTGAAAATATAATCTATAACGTTACTACTAGAAAAGACTAGACTTTAAAGGGTGACCTGTATCTACACAAATTTAAAAATATCAGGATTAACATCAGTAATCAGCCTCAATCTCTAGGATAAATCATCCGTAATGTGAGGTTGATTTAACTGTGCAGAATTTTTCTGATGTTGTTCACCTTAATAGACCGGTGCAAGGTTGAATAAGAAATTTCTTTGAGATTAATTTATTTAACACAGTGACAATTATTTGACTCGATCATAAATTTTGCTCAATTAGCACAAGATAGTTCAGAAATCGTTCAAAGTTAATCGTAAAATAGGTAGAAAAATGGTTGATTCCGAAGCTGAAGTGCACCTCTTGTTTACATAAACTTTTGAAGATATTTTTTATTTCATGACAATGATGACACAACACAAGTGTAATAATCTCTGTCATAATTATTTCTTATTAATTTATTTTCGCTGACAAAAATTGATTTTCTTACAGACTCACACGACAAGAAAAAAGGAAATATTTAAATATGACAGTGATAAAAGGAGTGAACAAAGTGAAAAAAAAACTTTGAAAAAAACGAATATCCAGAAATAGTCATTTTAATATCGAATTTTGAAAACCGACCATATATATTTGTAGATTGGCCTAAAACTCTGTCATTTGAAAAATTTCAGCTCAATCGGACCTTATTTAGTGGTGCCTCAAAGCGCTCAAAGTTTTGAGATTTAACCCTCGAAAAAAGGGGGGAAAAGTAAATCAGAAAAATAACTTAGAATTGCACAAACAGCCGAAATCTGGAGTTATCTCGAACAATTTTATTTTTTGTCAGAAATCGACTTTTTGCAACTTCTTAGACTTGAAAAATCACCTAAGGGGGGCTTTCACTAAAGGAAATTGAAAATATCTAAATTTAAAATTTAGATACCAAATGGCTTAGAAATGCATAAAACGTCGATTTTTTGTTTTATTTCATAAAAAAAGTGTTCAATAATCGACATTTTTGGACAGAAATCGGTCGATTTTCATTCCAAAAAGTCGATTTTGAACCAAAAACCACCAGATAGATCTCGACGTTTTCGTGCATTTTAAGTCATTAGGCATCATAACTAAAATTTCCATTTTTTCGATATCCTTTTGTCCTCCCGAAACTTTGAACGCTTTGAGGAACTTCTTATCAAGCCCGATTGAGCTGAAATTCTGCATCAGGCAGTTTTAGTGGCCAATCTACAAAATGCATATCGTCGGTTTTCGAAATTTGAGATGGCCCATTTGGCTGCCACCCTACTGTTCATATCTTATGCCATAGATTTCGCCATTTTAATAGCAAAACATCGTTTGTTAGAACTAAATTTTTAAAAAAGATAACGAACTTCGGTCAAATATTCCCTATCCTACATAAATCTTTCGTGTAATATTTCGAATGGGCGAAACTAGTAATTTGCCTGAAACAAGAAAAAACGTGTTTGACATTTCGGAACATCGATTCATATCCTATTTAAAAAATCAATCATTTTTTGCTCATAAAATCAACAAAAGTGCAATGTACATATCCACATATTACCCGTTGCTTATCAAGAAATTTTAAATTTGATGTTCAGCAGATAATTTCTTGAAGAAATTATAATTGTCACACACGGTGTGTTTAAAGAAGATGTTTAAAAGAATAAAAAACAGTAACTTTTTCAGATATGGAAAATATTGTCTTTTTTGAGTCATTATCAGGCAAGATTAAGATATTTGGTCGGAAAGTTCTCAAACATTTTGTTTATGTTTTTTTTGAAGATTTGTAGACCATATTTATACATTTTCATCTGTAATATTATTCCAGTACAAAAGAATATCAATGTTTTTCTTTGACATTTTGAAAAAAAAAATGTTAATGCCTGAAAAAAATTGGTGATTTGGATTTTTTTAAACATAATCCCTAAATTAAAATATTAGTTAAATTTATTTATTTATTTATCAGATTCTAGGCTTCAGCCTTTGATCCTAACTAGTTACAACACATCTATGATAAAAACATCTTAAGACTATTTTTTATTTGTTCCCTGGACATAGTCAGTTTGATTACATCAGCATGTGCGTTGTAAAGCGCTATCATTCTATAGATTGGTTCATTACGAGCGTTATTCTGTATTCGATTTGGAAGCTGAAACGATCTCACGTTGCGCAAACTGCTACGTCCTTCATTTGGAGAAATTTGTGATACTAAATATGGCGAAAAGTACTTTCCACTGATCAAGTCCTTTAAAAACAGCGCATCTGTTGATTTCCTCCGAGTTTCGAGTGATTCCAGACCAACTAACATACACAATGATCTGTATTCCGGCATTTCTTCTTGACATCCAAGATTCCTTAAGGCGTATTTCAGAAATCTTTTTTGAACCCTTTCAATTCTGTTTTTATGAACGTTATAATACGGCTGCCACACTATACTGGCGTATTCAATAGTGGTTCGGATAAGCCCAACATAAATAGAGACAATAGTGTAAGGATTGTCCAGCTCGTTACAAATCCTGCTTACCATTCCGTACATAGAGTTTGCTTTGGCTACGACTTGTTCAACATGTTTTGAGAAACTGAGTTCTTCATCCAACTCGACTCCCAGATCTTTCACGGAGGATTTTCTAGCTATGGCACAGCTGTTCTCGAAACGATATTCGTGCACAATATTACTCACTTTCCGGGAAAAGGTTATCACATTACACTTTGAGGCATTGATTTTCAATCCGAAACTGCTGCAACACTCTGAAAATCTATGAAGCGCATTTTGTAGGGTCAAACAATCCTTTGGGTGTCGCACAAGGAGGAACAGTTTTAGATCATCTGCGTATATCAACACAAACACGTCATGCAGCACTCCGGGAAACTCGTTCATAACAGTGACGAAAAGAAGGGGTCCCAAGTAACTCCCTTGTGGTACGCCGCTGTTGACCGAGAATACCCTGGATCTCGCATTCCCTATCCTCTCAAACTGGACTCTTTCTTTCAGGTACGAACGAATCCACTGAAGAACGAATCCACTCAGTACTGACAGGAGAGCATTTATCTTAATCACGTCAAAAGCCTTTGACATGTCTGTATATATAGCGTCGACTTGAAAACCCTGCGTCATCCATTGTGAAATTCGAGAGACGAATTCTGCCAAGTTTGTAACCGTTGATCGCTTTTTCAAAAAGCCATGCTGAATGTCCGACATTTTCCCTTCTAACCAGGGATACATTTGGTCGTAAATTATGCTCTCGAACAGTTTGGGTATGGCAGACAGAATTGCTATCCCACGATAATTTTCAGCAGGCAGTTTTGAACCATTTTTATGGATTGGCACAATGAGGGAGATTTTCCAAAATTTCGGAAACTGACCTCTACGAATTGAAGTTGAGAAGAGCACTTACAACGGCTCCACCAAGGCGTTAACGCATTTTTTAAGAAAGGAATTAGGAATTCCATCAGGTCCACTCCCTTTGGATTCATCAAGCAGCAAAATTTTTCGTCGTTCCAATTTATTAATTGGATTGTCCTTGTTATAATTGGTGTTATCCAAATGTAACATGAGTTTATATTCTAATTATGGTTCAATGAATTTTTAAGGTAGGTACATGAATAACAACAAATGATGAAATAATTTCACAATATTTGTATGAAAAGAAACAATTTTTATGATTAAAATATTCGTTTATAGCATTTTTGAATTTCGTTTATCTCACATTACATTCACACAAATCCCAACAACAGTTTTTCAATAGAATTTAAATATAAAATTTAGTTGAAGTAAAAGTACTTGCAATGAAATCCGTACATCTTCGGCTACATAACATCAATTACAAATTCCATTTTCTCAAATTGAAGGTGCACAATTTTCCTATCAATCATTTGAACTCAATTTTTGCGAGAAAATTGTAGTACTGGTGATATTTGTGAATTAATTCAACGAAACGAGCAAAAAAAATTGTTTTTTCTGAGGAGAAATTTTATTTTTATCCTTGCTCTTAGACCAGATTTACGCATTTTAAAATTTTATGTTTCTATGGATATTATGGTTAAATCAAAACAATTATTTCAAGAGGTTTTGACCAGAATTAATATAACGTTGTAGAAGTTATAATTGTTTTACTGTAACATTAACTTTTCTTTAATACTCTATTGAATTATGAAGAACTGAAGTGTACAGTAGAATAACTAAAAAAAAGTAGGGAAAAAAAGAACAGGATGAATTCCAAGTGCTTTTGGCTAGTTTGCTATCGATCATTTGCAATTCACTTTTGCATAAGATCAACAGTATTGTTGATTTTTGTAAATTTAAGATCAACAAAAAGATAGAGAAATGCATTTTTTAAATAAATTCAAATTTATCAATGGTTTTAGACTAGATTCAACAGAAAATTCATTCTTAATCAATATAAAATTCAATTGAAAACATCGAATTCAAGAAATCATTATAATAATATAGTTGGTTGAAATCTGTAGAAGCTAAGATTATTTAAGATTATTTAGATATTTTAAAAAAATTGAAGAATCACAGTGTACAGCAGAGTTTCTAAAGTTGGCTCAAAATAAAAACAAAACATGTAATAAAACACTCCAGACTTATGATGATCATTGGTTTAAAAGAATGTAGCATCATGGTGGCCAGCGAGTATCCATTTTCAAATTCCTGTTTTTCCTTGGTTTTTCCGTAAGATACATATTTTATAATTTCCCCGGTTTTGAATAACATCAAGAAATCGGTTCATCTTTTTTTTTATGAAAGAAGTATACATTTATGAGCATGGATGTTTTTTAAGGTTTTTTACAGAAAATAAAATATTAACAAATTGAACTGCAAAGCTTTAACAAAATAATTATAGTAGAAAATAGTTCTAGTATCCTGCGAAATCCCGTCAAATATTGCCACCCTCTTCTCAGTCTTTTACAACATCTTTGCTTTTTTAAACCTATTTTCATGATTTGGATTTGATAATATATTTCTTTCATATTACGCCATGTGAGCTGAAAATTTCAAATTGAAGTTCTAATGAAAAATTTGTTCATTTTTTTCTGTTCTCTTACTGAATTTTACTATTGAACTCTGGCTACTGATATTTTAAATATGACCTACCATGAACAATTAATTTCGGATTCAATCACTGGTCCATAAATGAAAAATGAATTCCAAACTGGGTTTAATAATTCGAATTCAAATTTAAATTTCAACTTCTGATAACTTTAAAATTATTTTTTTATAATGCGTGAATTCTGGATTTGCAAAATTTTAGAATTTTCAGACTGGCCTCAGAAATGTATCAATATGTATGTATGTATATTAATGAAAACTTTAAATTTGATGTTTTAACCCAAATTTTCAAAACCGTGCTTAGGGTGAAATTTGAAAATTCTAGATTCTTTGTAATGACTTCTTAATAAATTTGATTTGGAAACTCATACACATTTGATAAGTATTTTTTCACATTTCTTTACTAATGAAGAATGCGAGCATCAGTTTCTAAATAACACAAACAAAAAAAATGAGTTTTATTAGTTTTTTAAATGAAATGAAGTATCATTGAGATAAAAACGTGTACATGTACTCTCGTATTCCCAATTCAAAATAGTCGAGAATTAGTCAACTTCATTTCATCCTCGTTTGTTCAAAATATTCATTCGATTTTTTCCTCGGACTCTTGAAAATAGTTTCCCGTTCATTTGAAGTAATTTTTTTCACATCTCTGCTTATTTTGAGTTTTGATTCAGCATAGCGTATCTCTGATGAAACTTTGAACATAAGAAATTCTAGGCCAATTGTAAGGAAGGCATCCATCTCAAGGATTGAAATAAGAATTCTGGAAAAAACAATCAACATATGAATGCAAAGTTATCAAATTTTTTTTATTCTATAACAAATTTCTTTATCCAGACTTTTAGGTTTATTTTTTTTTTTTTTTTAAGATTCGTCAAAAAAGTGCACTTAGATATGAAATTACGTTAATAAACGCTACTAATGCTAATTCAAAATAAATAATCTAAACCTCACATTTAATTTTTTTTTTTTTAATTTTAAACACATTTTTTACTATTCAAAAACAATATCCGTGAGCTAATTATTTATTTTATTTACATAGTATTCCGTCTCACGACATAACTTGACGAACATAATTCCTATATCCGTTAGCTAAGAAAGAGATAATTCACGAGAAATTTTCTGCTAGGTTTAATTATTTTAAGATACGTATAAAATATTTTGGAACTCAAACACTGAAAATGTAAGCGCTACTGAGCAAAGAAGTTCCTATTTTTGAAAAAAAAAATCTGAATTTTTCTCCATATTTTCCTAACGGAATGTAAAGTGTACTCTGAAATGTAAATCTTCTGGGAAAACAAATATTCTTGTTGAAATGAGTGAACTTTAGAATTCAATAGATTTATATATGAGAAAAATGATTTATACTGAATTTTCCCGATTTTAATTCGTGATTTCCAGTTTTCCCGGTTTCATTTTTAATTCCTAGTTTTTCCGGTTTTCCCGGTTCGCTGGCCACCCTGTAAAAATGCCATATTCATACAGTTTACATTAGACCCAACTACATTTAAACCTACTTTTTCATTTTGACCTTTTTGAAACGTTCACTGAATGTCTGCTTCAAAATAGCACAGTATGGTTCAAAGGATCTTAGTTCCGGTATTTTGGAGTAATTTATGTTCTTGTTAAATATTTTGTTTATGTTTTCGTTAAAAATAAACATCATTTTCGGACCATTTCGAATTTATCTTAAATTTTACGATGCCTACAAACATGATATCAATAAAGAAGCTATTAACCTTTTGATGCATGACTTTTTTTTTAAATGAGAGCATCAATTATTGAGTGACCAAAATAATAAGGTTTTAATACGAATAACACAACTGAACAGGTTTGAAGCCTTTATTTTGAGTCTTATGAGAGTTATGGCCCCTAAAAGTTGAAAAATAATTTTTAAATTGTTGATTTATTTCGATACGATTTTGCACATATTCCTTAACATTGTTCATTAGGTGTAGAAAGATATTTGTGAATGATTGAGATTGAAACATTTGTTAGAATTTTTTAAATTTTAAGCAATTTTTAACAGCGATACTCCAAAATCCTCATTAAAAAAATGGTTTTTTGCTATTCTTCTGCACACTTTCTTCGATATCTCACACATAGATACATAAAAATATCATGATATAAACACCATGGTCTAAATTCTTTTAATCTCAAAAATATTCATGCTTTTCCAAGATATTTGGATTTTAATTAGTGTTAACGATTCTAAAAAAGGTGATAAGCAAGGTCCAGTAGTTTTGCAGATGATTTTTGCGCATTTTGATTCCCGAAATTCGCTAAAATCCTGTTCAAATACTGGTTATACGTATCGAATAGTGTAAAAATTATATTTATGTCAAATTTTATGAGTAATCTAATAAAATATTAACGAAAATGTAAAAAAAAAAACATTG
Source organism: Uranotaenia lowii (assembly GCF_029784155.1). Taxonomy (NCBI): domain Eukaryota; kingdom Metazoa; phylum Arthropoda; class Insecta; order Diptera; family Culicidae; genus Uranotaenia; species Uranotaenia lowii. The sequence continues at coordinate 146,393,773 of NC_073692.1, forward strand.
GAAAAAAGTTTTGATCTAAACTTTATGAGCGAAGTATAAAAATTTCGCCTAAAACTGTACTCACTCGTTTGTAGGTCCTAACTACTGATAAAAAATCCTTCGGACCCCTAATCTTCTTTTGCTGATTCTCAGAATTGTGCAGTTATATTCAATCAGAAAATTCACAATTCCAGCACGACTTCAAGAAGTTTTCGAACGTCGCGATTACAGAATTAAGTATTTTTTTGAAGTTTTGCGCTAAATAAATTTAACCTAATTGCTTTTTGAATGGCTCAATTTTTTTTAATTTTCAAAATATTGAAAAATAAAAAAAAATCTTTGTAAACTACTTTATGTTTTCTTCGTGCAAAATTTTCAAGCAAAAATATCCACTGAGTGATTTTCTACAGCGTTTGCAAAGTGATGCTTTTTTATGCCTTTACATTCCTAAAAGTGATCACCCACACTGGATCACGTGTTTATCCTTGACTCTAATTATCATACCACCCAAATCGTGAAAACATCCGATCCACTTTCGATGCAATTTCTCGTTACAAAATCATAAATAATGTAAAATATTTTACTCCCACCAGTTCATCAGACCAGCCTCTCTAGTCTGCGAGTTGTTAAGTACCGAGAGTTTGTTCATAAACTGGTACTGAGATACTCAAAATTCACCCATCACAAATTACTGCCCACCCAAAACAACTAGAACCTAGCACAGGCTAACGGAAACTAGCCGGTTTCGATCGATCAACGACCACTTGATCTCCTCCTGGCTAATGGTGATTCTCAAATTTATTGATAGTTTAAAATCAGCAGTAAAGTGCCGATTTCAAATGGGAATTGCTGTCCCGGAATGAAACTCCCCACTGTGTCCGACTAGACCACTCAACCTACATGTGGCCTTTCCCCGTTCCTTCGCAGAAGGACGACATTCTCGTTTGAGGTACGCAGAATCCGACCGAAATCGTAGGATTCGAATGCAGCAAAACGCAAGCTTTAGTCACCACCATCAGAGACGCTATACCGGAACGTCATAATACGGGACCCCGATCTTTTCCTTCGTTGTGTTTTGGTCTCTTCCCTTTCACCGAGACGCAAAGATAGTTGGTTAGTCAGCCTACAATTCTCATAACCACCCGGCACGGCGGAGATGATTCATAAACATCGAACGTGTGTGTCATTGAGAACACGATTCGTTGTTAGGATTCCAAGCGCAAAACAAATCGCCTGGGGACGCACTAAGTGTCTTTTGAAAAACGATTTCGATTCAATTTATTTACCCTCTTCTATCTCGAATGATTCCACTCAGTACACCACGGCCAGCTTCATCGTCATGGCAATTTCACCACATAATCACATAATTTTCCTTGTTTATGTTATTTCTCCTTTTCACTGCCAACCACACTACAAAACCGGACGACACTCGTATTGGCTATATTACTTTACTTCTTCTACTGTAGGATGCGAAAATCGACACTTGAATCAATATTCTTCGAACGTCTGTTGAAGGTCCAGATGGTGTTCCAAAAACAAATCTGTACCAACACGTGAAAAGGATGTATCTCCATATATGGTGAATCGAGAAAAACGTGTTTGAAGAAAATACAACCTATTTTAAATCGCTAATTAAAAATCACTTGAAATGTTTGCATTTTATGAAAGTCAAACGATGTTTAGAAGCATCCCCTATATATTAGAATAGAGGAATATCAATTTTTATGAAAAAACAACGCGCTTTCGTAGATAGAACCTAACTCACGTATTATTTTGTCTCCCTTGGTTATACACCCTTTGCTATTTTCTCATTTCTATCTTTAGTTTTAAGCTCGCGTTCATTTGTAACTATGTTTTTATGTTGAATAAAGTGTCAAATCTTTACTAACATATAAAAAGCATCTATCTCCATATATGGCGTATCAAGAAAACCGCATTTGAAATAAATACAACCTAATTTAAATCCCTAATTGAAAATCAATTCAAATTTTTGGTTTTTATGATAGACAAACGATTTTTAAGAAGCATCCCATGTTAGAATATCAAGGAATATCAATTTTCATGAAAAAACAACTCGCTACCGTAGATAGAACCTAGCTCACGTAATATTTTGTCTAACCTGTTTATACACCCTTTGCTATTTTCTTATTTTTAGCTTTAGTTATAAGTTCGCATTCATTTGAAACTATGTTTCTATGTTGAATAAAGAGTCGAATTGATTATTTAGAGTTTGTTTGCGGAGTAGTGGCGAACAATTGTTCCGAAGTAAAGGATGTATATCCATGTGATGGCAATTCTGGTTTTAGAATGTTTATAGATCCTTTACTCAAATTGAGTTTTCAATGTAACGGAATATTATTTTCTCAAAAGGGTTTTACCGTTAAGTAGGGCAACTGTTGGCCTATCATGAGGTACTGAAAATGGTTTTTGTTTACTTTTGGAGATAGATCCTTTTCACGTGTTGGTACAGAAATATTCTATTCCCACTGTAGGATCAAACCGTGGAACCAAAACAAAATCGAGCCGTTCGCCTTTGAAGACAGGTTTACAGAAATTGGAACATAATTTTTCAATTAAATATTCACTATGCGCCATGCGCCACTATACACAGTGTTTGTTCCTTCTGGAATCTGCAATCTCCAGTCAGTCGTCTGCAACAAATGAATGCAATTCACCCTACTCGAATTCCAATCTGGAAAAAACAACGACCACGGCACGCTACGCGAAACGCATTCACCGAAGAGCTGAATGAGACTGATGCCTACGCAATGAGTCCGGCCGACCGAAGGTTTTGGTATGGTCCTCCTCAGCAGATATGAGTGTCTGTCTGTCTGTGGTGTGGTGAAGTATTGGGAACTGTTGTTGTTTGTTGAGTTGAATTGAGGCTGACTCTGAACCGGGCATTCATTCATATAACCTGTACTGCCACAACAACATCAGCAGCCCGAAATGACTGATGACTGGCTGCGAGGAACTCCGGAGGAGCAAAAAAAAAGCAATCCCAAACAACACTGTTGTTCGTGTTTTTTGAAAAAGAAAATCGTCTTTCGGTGGCGGGAAAGATATTTATAAGAATCTAAGAAATGTCAAGAACTTGATTTAAGACCTTCCTTTTTTCATAAATAAGAATAAACTCCCATATGATCGTTTATTCTCTCTTCATTGGAACTAAAATAAAAAAGTCAAAAATGCAATAAGGATCACTGTTTAGATTTGTTTTTTTTTAAATCGTGGCGAAAAACTTAAAAACTTTTAATATGGCCTTTAATGTGGTCAGCTATCATTCAAAATAATACAGGGTTACCAGTGATTTTTTCGGTTTTTAAAGTTCTTATGGATTGAGCCAAATTCAGCAAAACTAGAGGACCTTACTCTACAAGTCATGTGATGTGACTCTCACACCAGACTTCTGTGGGCGATCCAGGCAAAAGATGTTAGTTCATACAATCTTCAACTTGTTCTCAGAAGACATACGAAGTCAAGTTTCTTGGCTGAATACAATGCAGACATGAACAAGTCTGAACACCGCAAACCAAAATGTTAAAATTGCGTATTGGTCGTCTCCGTTTTCACTCCGACTCCAGCCCACTGATGAACACACTGAGTTTCTTCGAATGATTTTAATACATATAATGCACGATTGAATTACTGATTCCATATTGTTTCAGAATACACGATTGTTAGTAGTAGTAATTTTTCATGACTGCGCTAAACACTACTTGACAGATTTTTTTTAGATTTTTTAAATGTGACATGACTTAGAAAAATCTTTACTCAATACTTAATCAATTTTCATCCACACAACAGAAGATAAGTTGAAAAAAAGGTTTCCTTTTTTCGTGTACAGTACTTAAGAGTACCATCAAATAGCCACCAACTACCTGGTTAAGCAAATACTATCTTTTCAAATAGTGTCAAAACTCATAATAGATTCATTAAAACAAATTCAGAAATAACAACAACATGCCCAATGTCTTACAATGATATATGACCATCATTGTTAGAATCTATTCCTATTTCTTTCATTGCCCATGGTCATAAGGGTGTGTCGAATTGCAACTTTTCTCGAATAAAGTCCAATAGAAGGAATCAAAACAATAACTTTTTAAAACTTCCTATTTAACGCATTGCGGACCAAATACGAAATTTCTCGTTTTTTCGCTCATCACGAATATGCTACCCATAGAAGCTTTTCTACCAAATTGAACACAACACTTTCGGTAACTCAAGATACTCAAATTTCGTCCAGCTTGGAATACCGAATTTAGGTATTTCTTGGCGCGGTTGTTAATGTGTTAAGTAATCAAATCTCAAATCTAGAATAATCTTATCCGATGAGGACATCGAAAGGTGCTATCATATTATTTTGAAAATTTTAACTTAAAACCGCTTCGCAACGATATTTTGTTCTTCTTAATCGGCTCTTGGCACAGTCCTTTAGTGTCTCTATATTTCTACCACTATGTTTTTTGCTTGTTAAAATATGAATTTCACCAGAATTTTCTTCTACAACTTGTTTTAAATTGTTCAACGGATAAATCAAACTTAAGTTAACTATTTTTGGGTTAAGCAAATTAGAAAAGTAGATACACACTATTAATTTTTTGGTGTAATTTTATGTCAAATTGGATGCACAAAACTGAAGCATCACTTTTGACATAGAATTACACTAGAAAAAACAGAAACGCTTGAAGCCATAAATAATGAGAGACAAATAATTAGATTATTATTGATGTAAATTTATGTCATTTCTGATGCACACAATAAAAACATCGCGTTTCACATAAAATCACACTGCTTCCGACATAAAATTATACAGCCATAAAAGTTTGAGCCATAAATTTTCAAGACATAAATTGATGGAATCATTTAGAGAAATAAAGATATCATTCATATTCAGCCTCATAGATTTTTATTTTTATGACATTTTCTTATTGATGAATATACAATTTCTGTCTGAATATACAACATATAACCACAGAGAACAGACGTACAAGCTCGAACAAAAAATCTTTAAAAAAGTGTGTAAAATTTCAAATGCTGACACCCAAAAAATACGTTGATAATTGACTTGAAACAGTGCCATCTATTGCGCCGTTCAAAAGTTACAAATCAAATTTTCACAGCTCTCTTTGGTGTATTTGGAGACATCTGGTGACTAAGCTAAAAAGGAAAAATTTGTTAAAATGTTCGTTGGAAATTTTACACAAGTTTCGTGAAATAGCTTGTACGTCTGTTCTCTGTGCTATAACTACCTTTCAGTCTTTACAACAAATTGAATAAAAATTGAGAATTAATTTTCCACTTATATAATACGAAATTCAGAACGCACAGTACGATACTTAAATGCAACACTCAATTTCATTACATTGCAATGCTGAAAATATACTTGTATGCGCCGATTAAAAAAAAATCTACTAGAATGTTTCCCTTTGAAAGAACAAATTAAAATACAATGGTCGCATAAATTTCAATGTTGTTTAGTGCCCAAATTCAATAATGTCCAAATGTAATAATTACGAATATTTTAGTTGAATAATTCAGTTGGAAAATGTTTTTAAAATAAATAATTCGCTTTCTTAAAATTTTTGGCGGTAATCACATGTCGAGTTGCTGCGGTTATTTTGGCTACACCCTTCTTAACAAAGCTGTATTGAAAATTTTTAAGAACACCACGACACATAAAACTTCGTAGAGTAATTAACTCAAAAAAACTATTATTACTACTTATTACTATTAAAAAAAGGGTTCCTTTGTGTGCCCAAATTGTTTAGCTTCCGACTAGATTCCGCTGGTCAATCATCAGTGTTGAAGTCTGCGAATTACAGATATAGCAGCAATTATCATTTATATGAGATAAGTCAGTCATTCCTCCGCCACTTAGCTTTATCGGTATGTGCTTTTCTAAAAAGAGAATTTGTAGTTATGCCTTATTACAAGAAAAACATGTTTAAGAAAAACAGTTTTGTGGTGTTTGTAATATAATGCTAGAAGACCCCCTATCGTATTATGGCTTTTGGGAATATCTTAAACAACTGACTCGACACCGAACTTTAAAAAGAGTGAATACGCCGAATGTAAACAAATTGAATTATCAATTGTGTGAACAAGTGTTTCCTAATGCCTTCATTTTGAATGTACTATGTAATCTGAACAATATTCAATTCTCAAGAAAATAAAAACAAATATTTTTCTTAAGTTTTTGAAGCCGCCATACATCGAAAACGACTAACTTAAAACACTGATGTTGGCGCTCTTTTTAAAATAGATTCCTAATGGGTGGGGAATTAAAATACACGTACCTCATTCACCGGCCATAACATATACTCCCTTTGTGATGTTCAATTTGCGATAGAAACTTGTATTGCAACCAAGCAAAGCTGTATCCACATAACGTAATTCCAATATCAGAGGAATGTCTTGCAGTGAACAGTTTTCGACTGAATTACCTGGAAATAGAACGTATTTGTTTTATTAGGAAAAAATATAAGAGCTAAAAGTAATATAGATTTATATGTTCACGTACTAACCGAATAATTATCTGTTGCAGACACAAGTCGTTCCAATATATTCCAAAAAAAAATTTCTTTATTTGGTTCTAAATCTAATTTGGGTCTGTCGCGGCAGCTGCTCTGGATGACCCCATGGTTAAAATGGTAAATCTAAAACAAACATTGAAAAATGTGTGTTTAATTATTGAAATTATAAAAAGGAAATTCTCTGCTGTATGAGGATTGCCAACCAATCCACTCCGATTTGTGCAGAAACACCAGACTTGCCTCGGTAATTTCCTCATGGAACAACCTTTTATCGGACAAATTGAATCGATAACCACACACATGAATACCTCTTCGTGCTGATTATGATAATGATCAGCATATAGTTTGTAAGGTTTGGACTTTGGAGGGCTTAAAAATTATATACTCACATATCTATTTCCGTGGCTCGTGCTGGACTGGGCGGTTTAGAGGACCATTTGAATCCTAAACGTTTCGCGTTTCCTGAGGCAACTTGTCACGGAAGCGCGGTGAGCTTCCATTAACTGATCGGGTGTTCCTTAAAACATACTATTCAAATATTTTAGACGAGATGAAAATTCAAAAACAAACCTTGTAGTCTTCAACAGGAATAACGGTAAATGCAGCAAACAGACAACTTTCGGTGGCAACTTATGCCGAGAATTTTGATTCCTCCGACTGGTAGCGTTTTCTGGTTGAGTGGTCCAGCCATTCCAGCCCGTCGGCAGTAAGTTTTTTCGCCGCTCAGCACACCGGTCGTAGCTTTTTAAATTGGCCATGTTGTTAAACACTGTCGAATCACTGATTCCGAACAATTTTTTGATTTTTCCTAGGAACCGAATTCACCATATGATCACGAACGAAACAAAACAAAACAAATTCGAATATTTCTACACACTCATCTTTTTTACTCTCGAATTGCGTTCTAACGAACATAATTTTACAACATGAAAGACATAAATTTGAGTTGAAGGTATAATTTTCACTGTTTTGAGATGTGTGCGTGTGATATAGGTGTTAAAAGATGTAAAATTAGATCATTCTCGAAATAGATCAAATATAATCTAGGTTCTTAAGCGTTTCTGTCACGATTAATTTTCAAAAATTTTTGGTGTGTACCTTTTATGTTTTTCTACAAGAATCAAGATTATTTCTTAAAATTTACAGTGTAAAAGTGAAGAATAATACTTCTACAAACTATTTGAATAGATCCCTGCATTTTTAGACGTTTTCAAGCGTTCCAAAGCTTTTAGAGGGATTTTTAAGAGATGATCCTCTTGTACTAAGGAATTTGATATTTAAATTGTAGCACTGCTCCTACTTTCATAACAGTTCCATTTGCAAAAACAAGCAAACGACAAAATCAGCTTTTTCTGTTTTGGAATATATTTTTAAATTGTGACCACAACTTACAGCATAAACGAAAATCGATGGAATGTGTTCTAGGTTGTCATAATAAACCGTAAGAACTGAAATTTTTGAAATTGGGCCATTATTGGTAAGGTCGGAAGCACAATTTTTATTTGTTATGGGACTGTTATGCGAGCATATTCGAGACCTTTTTCAAATCTACTCGCATAACAGTCCCATACAACTTGTGTTTTGCTAACCAAGCTACTTTCTAACACACACTTAAATTTGATCATTTTAGAACTTCTGAATGTAGTCATCAAAATTAAAAATATACTTTTGGAAAAAGATCGTGAATTCCACATTGTAAGTGGAATCTAATCATGATTTTTTAGTTGTATCTTATAGTTTTACTCACAGGAAGACAATCTTTCCCTATTTTTAACCTGCCTTCTAAAACAAGTGTGTATAATTCGATATCAAGTGAGGAATCTTTTTTAAACGACTTCAAACGATAAATAAAAGATTGTTTCACCGAACGAAATACGTTAAAGTAACTACATCCGTGATTTTTAACAGATGGTACTGTTATGCGGGTATATTTCATATGAGACAGTCACGAGTGAATATTTTTTTAGAAATTTCTAGAGGAAAATCTCGTTTTTTATTGTTTTATATTGAAGCTCTATGTTCAAAATAACGAACTGTCAGGTTAGATAAAAAATGACGAAAATTCATATGGTACTGTTTTGCGAGTAGGGGCAGCAAACTGCTTACTTTCTTCATTAACATGAAGTGAAATAATGAAACAAACAATCTGGGTTAATTTTGAATCAGAAAAAAACAGGTTGGAATTAAAAAACATTGATTTTTTCAGTAACCTACACTTTTTCCAGTTTTATGTCGTAGATGGCAGCACTATCTTGCAGTAAAAACCAAATAAGGTCTCAATATTAATTTTACGTGTTTATTTAGGCCGAAATTCTTCGTTTCGAGGTAGTTTTCCAACTCAGTTTGGAGTTCACGCTGAAGAAAGCTTTTATGAATTTTCAAAAATTCACCAGCACAAGAATATACCACCGTCGAAATTTCTGTCATGCTGAGCGCATTGGAAAGCGCGACAAAGCTGATGCCAGTGTGTTTTGTAGCGCGACAAGTAGGAAATCCAATAGTCCTATTTGCCGCTGGTAGTGTTCGTGTTATTATGCTGGTTGTTTCACCAACACTTTTCAGTTTTGGGACAATCAACCTTAAAAACGACCATGTGCGTCGGCCGGCTGCCCGTTTTTTGTACCGAGAGTTTTTGAGGTTAATTGTCCCGTCTCATCTGTACACACTCAGCAAGTGTGCGTAAGAAATGTCAAAAACAACTCTATAGGAATCTTGTTTTATTTTCTTTTTTCGAATCAGCTGTCAAATCACTCGCAACAAAAACATTGGTCGGACAAAATTTCATTCGTTATGGCAGTTTACGGCACCCAGAAGTGGAATAAACGATCGGTGCTCCAGCCCAGCATCCGGATTAAGCACTGATAAGTAGTATGAAACTAATATTATGGTGAATGGTGTTCCGGATTGCCAGAAATTATTTGTAATTCATTAATTTTGTCAGGTTCTAGACAACATTCATGAATTAAACATAATTTCCGGCAATCCGGAACGCCATTCGCATAAGAATTTGGCGCGTTGCATTGCTAGTTGCTTCAGCCTTAGCCACCCAAATGAAATGTAAGGTAGGTAGTAGTAGGAAAATCCTGAACACAAAAATGTAAAACCCCCACTAACAACCAAAACCATCATCATCTTTTTATGGCTAATAGAGCTCGATTTTTGAAAGACATTGTTATGTAGTTTTTCTTTGGTGACTTTTGTTGGAGAGTTGAAGACATCGTTTTTTCCGGTTCCGTTATTCTTTTACTGGAAGTCTAGGTTGACTTCCGTTGTTTTTTAGCCCCTTTCCTGCCTTCTACGCTATCTTAGCAAACTTGTACGGGGAAAGTGGGTCGGTTGAAGAAATTCTAAGGAACTTGTTTCCTTATTCAGTTAGTATTTTCGGGACTAACTTAGGATTTGTCTTCTTATCTTGGTTTTCTCCGGTAATTATTTGGGGATATTTGATTGATGGTCAACGGATTGAGGAACGGTAGGGTGATCGGTAATCAAGGGCCAGACAGAATACACCCACCCTATTGATGAGTCTCTTAGCCGGGCACGCACCAAACAGGGGCATGATCTCTTCGGAGTGGCGCATTTAAATCATCCGCTAAGCACCTCGATTACACCCACGCCCGACTGCCTCCCGTTACAAACTTCTATGGGGAATATGTAATTTTTTCAAACATCCTGTAGTTGAGGCTTTTTGTAACATCTGCTAGGCCAGGGTGAGCGATGCGTTTCTAAAAATTTTATATCTCGACTTTTTTCCACATTAGACTTTTAAAAAATTGTACATGACTTGACCAAATATGCACTAGCCACACATTCATTCAGATTGTATATCATGTGCTGTTAAATGCATAATTGCAACATTATTTATTCCCATAACCTATACTAAGCATATGTTATAATATCGGAGTTTTTCTCAAGACATTATTTTCGTCTCAAAGATAAAATTGTATGATTGATATGCTCAGTTTATTGGAAAATTTAATTATTGAATCAAATTTGGCAAAAACTTCTGTTAGCAATCAAATCGACCCAAAAGATCTGTGACAATTATCTGCGATGCTTTTTTCAGGAATTTGATAGAAGTTTGTCCTAACATCGACAAGTTGAGTAATTTCCTGTATAAATAGCATTCCACATTACCAAATTCATAAAATAGCATCAGCATATCAGCATATCTAAATAAAATAAAAATACTCAAAACCTGTTAAAAATGTCTGAAATAACGAATGTGAACTGTAAGTTTGGTAGTTGCTTAAACATCTTTCAAATCGTAAACCAGCATCCATAGATATTTTCCCAGGAATGCTTTGTACAGCTCTTTCAAAGTTGCAACTTTCATTTGAAGGCATCTAAAAAGCTGATAAATCCATCCTTGAAAAGATATGAAAGAAATAATAACAATTAATCTCTATTTTCTCGTTAAAAACTGAGAACTCAACAAATTTATGCCATCCTAACTTTGAAGTACTTCAATCAAGCTTCAAGATGAAGTATTTTGTTTATGGATCCACTTGTCCCATTTTACCCTAGAAGGTCGCAAAACTAAGGAAAAATAAAACTTGAAAATAGCGATAACTTCAGAAGGAAAGGTCGTAAAGACTCAAGATTTAGTGCAAAATGTGCGTATTAAGTGTCTCCACAAATGTTGTGAACATCATATATCTGTGACTAACTTTTGATACTTTATTAAGTTATAGGGAACAGTCTAACTAGTAAACACCTAACCAAGGCTGGTAAATTTCAGTCAATATCGTTCCATCCTGACCAACGTCTAGTAGTCAATGTTATCGAAAGAATATCAAAGTCGTCTACCAGTTGAATGACCAAGCTACAATGTCAGTCAGGTAGCATGGTCAATATTGAATGACATTTTTGCAATCCACTCGCATCACACATACGATCGTCTTTCTATTTTATTTTCTGACTGTATCGAAAATATAGTTGTTGGCTGTAAGAAGAAAAAAGTCATAGCAAGCATAATGTCGGTCATTCAACTTGGTCATGACATGCATTGTAAGCTTATGTCGCTGACCAAAAATCATTATCGCGTGACATATTCATGCTAAGCAGTATCAAAGTCGGCTGATGTTGGTTGCAGCGCTGCACCTAACAGCTAAAATGAAAAAAAAGCACTAGAAAAAAAAGTTCCACTTTAGGCTCTTTTAAACCAATGCGCATCGGGTTTAAAAAAAAAGTGTTTTTCTCGAAAATGATTCAAACTTTTTCACAAAGCGTAGAAAGTTGAAGATATTTATTTCTTTTTAATTAAAAAAGGAAGTAAATGATTTCTATGGTAGTTAGAAGGAATGTTCGCCAAAAATCAGTTACAAAACTCGAAAAATTAAAAAATGACAAAGATTCAGTTATGTACCTGTTCAATTACAGGACAGGTATTAAAAAAACTGGTTTTGAGTTTCTGGTTTTTAAACACGTGAATTCATTTTATCTTTTCTTTTTCAGATTTGTTTTCGATGAAAAATTGTAGCTATCAAAACAACGTAAAGCTCTACTAATTATTAAAAAAAAAAAATCTAGTGAGGTCAGCCTCGATGTTTTTAAATCCAAAATGGCTGATTCAAATAGTTGCTCACCTCTGTGGTAGGCAATAGTTTGCATCAATACTGTTTTCGAGAAAACGTACTTCAAAGTTTAAATTTTGCCCGTTTTTCATATATTATTGAATCAAAAGAGTAGAAGTAGAAGTTGAAGGAGAAGAAGCCTAAGTAATTGTGCAGAATTTCCGGTAAAATGCTTCATTACCAATTTGGAATTCCACAAGAACATTATTTCTTAATACCAAAAATTACGATGGAAAAAGTATGCAGATACTGAGAAGAACGTCAGATTATAGTTTAGTACAAAACATCATGATTCGTGAGAATCTGCTCCAGTGTACAATGGGGAAAAAATGCATAAACCGCAAATAAATTCAATATCTTTTCTCCTCCATGAACAAAATATATTAAATATACTTTTCTTAAGTGGAAATGTAGATAAAGTCCTTTTTTGACCCACACGCTTTAGAAAATGGAGTTATGACTGATTTTACCCTCAATTCCTCTATATTTTTCAATTATTAATTATGAAAACAGTAAAATCGGACTTGAAAATTTTTAACCAAATGAACCAAATGAACCAAATGACCAAAACCTATCTTGTGTGATTTTTTTCTGAGGAATCGAATGAAGGCTATTTGAGCTACCACACACATTAGAAAATGAAGTTGAAGACTGTTTTGACCCACAGTTCTTCCACAATTTTTATAATTTTGAAGCCATAAAAACATTTTTCAAAGCGTGCGGTGGCTCAAACAACCTTCATTCGATTGCTCGAAAAAAACCACACAAGATACAGAGCGCACTTTCACTTCGACTTTGAATTTCCAGAACTTTTTACTCTGATGATATTTTTTGATAATTTTTTTTGCGTAAGATAGATCCATTTCACACTACTATCACAAAATTAGAGCTTTCTAAAGTTTGTGTGGCCTGAGATACTGTAATTTTACAAAAAATTGACTTGTTGGACTTCAACAATTCAAACTTCGATATCTCAGAAACTACGCTACACTTTTTATTGAAATTTTGTAGAGTGATTGTTGAAATATAAAGTTAGCTTGCCTGAAGATTTTGAAAAGTTCTATCGATGGGATCAAAAGTTAAACGATGTACAATATTTCAGGCATAAACCTAAAAAAGCGAATTCTATAGAATTTTGGACGATTCATGAGAACAAATCGTAAGTCTATTTTTGTTCAAAATGTTCTTGTCCAAATCAGTATTTTTCTGGATTGTTTAGGGGAATTAGGGGTTAAAAAGTATTATATCTCCGTTTTTGAAGCTCCTGTGGCTTCTGAAACTATGTCCAATCGATTTTGCGGACAATTTCATTAAAGGGAATTAAATTTTCAAAAATTGCATTTATGTAGGAGGGAAGATTTTGAATTTCTTGGCTTATACACGTTTTTCCCTATTGTGCAGTGATGAGAAACCGGGAGTTTGCGTGACATAAACTCTTCTTTATGCTGGTTTCGAAAGCCCTTAAAGATTACTTTCGATTGGATACTCCATGTTCGATTGGATACTCCATGATACTCCATGGCCTCAACAATCAAAGGTTTAGAAAATTCTTGTTTTTTATATGAATGAAGAATCCGTATTTTTAAACTGAGTATTTGGACTTCTTATAATAGCGTCGCCCATTCACCAAATTAGTTCATATTCTGGAGTTCTGATGAATTTGTATCAATATGTACACCATAAAACAATAAAAAATGTGTGAAAGTTATGTTCGATTAGTCCAAATCATTGTTAATCACGCTTATTTTGGAAATAACAAAAATCACCAAAATTTTTTTTTTTTCTTTATAGACACGAATGCCACAAGGTGGTAAAGTGTCATAAATAAACCAAGAAAAAAAAACCAAGATTTTCTTGGTATTTTGTGAATTTTGCATTACAAAAAAAACTCAAGATAAAAAAACTCAAACAAAAACAAACCAAATCAAATTAGTTAAATTTTAAATTACTTCTCTTGCAGTCTTCTCTCTTTGGTGTTAAGGGCAATAGTTTTTTGTTGTGATCTAAAAATATTTTCGAAAAGGTTTATCCTACTTCAGTCCTATTTTAAAATTGTTGCCAGTTGCAACCATCACGAGCAACGATGTTGTTAATCAATACGAACGTGTGGGCCCTACAAATGATCCCTAGCAAAAAAAAGGCCGTTGTAATCTTGCTAGAGGGCGAACGAATGGCTGAGACTTATCGGAATGAAATTTACGAATGTTGTGCACGACGACGTCTAGCAGCTCTACGAATACCGACACGCCGCCACATGTTTAGTGCGGTTGCTTGTTTGTGATTCAAGCACTCTAGATTCACCGAGCTGTCACCGAGTGGTCCACTCACAAAGTGACCAATGAGCGCAAATGTTTAAAGTAGCACACAGCGACGCACACAATCAATGCAGCAACTCGATCGGCTTCGGCCTACATTTATTGCAATGGGTAGGTTTGAAAGAATTTTTGTTATTGAATCACCGCGACCGCAGCATTCAGGTTAATTGAAATGCATTGAATTGTTCGGAATGTCACCTTATCGATAATTCCAAATCGATCAAACTTTCTAGACACAATGCCATTGACATAGTAATAACCCTGAAAGCTCCAAAAATAAGTGATCTAAAGATAATAGTTTCCTTGAAGAACAACCTACTAACATCCATGATCGAGCTCAAAACTCATATTCAACATCACTTACGTGAATTTTGGCCCCTCCGGCTGTCATCGTGCAGTGTGGGGGTTCCGAGTAAGGCACATAACCTCAAATGTACCTTGTTTATTATTTGACGGACGTTCGTGGACAAAAATGCCCCGAAAAAACTATCCGTAGGCAATTGCAGCAGGCCGAAATGCATGAAGTTTGTGGCTTTTTTCTTATTTCTGTTTACACTATCAGAGTGGTTCGTGTTCCAAACAACTTGAAACGGCCATGTTTTGGTCTTACGACCCACAAACGAATTTCCAAGTTTGGTTTGTTGCTGCCGGATAAAAACCGGCTCTGGCTTCTGTATGGGTGTTCTTGGCCTTCGCGGCTCGTATGAAAGCAGTTGCTTGCAGCACAAAATTGGTGTAAATTCATAGAAGTTGTCTGAAGCTGTGCTAGTTGTTCTATTGTAAAAGGTCCAACGTCAATCAAAAATAATATAAGGATTCTTTACCAAAAAAAACTATCGTTTTTGGACTGATTCTTATGAGCTGCCATTTCATTTAATTTGAATCAAACGCTAAATTTGGAATGACATTGCGTGGGACGCATTTTACGACAAATAGATTTCCACCTGCCCGAGCTACAAAGTGTGAAACGTTGATGTTTCAATCGATTCAAGAGCTTATGTGACAGTACTATTTGAAAAAAATCATATTTCACAATATTGAGACAGTTAAAGTTACTTAGAAAAATGCGGATAACCCTTATTTCAGTTGAACAAGTTATTAGTCAACTTAAATTCTAAACCTAATGACAACCAGAAGTATCAATACCGTTCGATCGACTCAGATGATAGTTCTCCAGCTATGGCAATGACACTAGGTTATAAATATTTATGAATAACTCCACCGCATCGTTAATTTCCTGTTTTGCGTATTCGCGTCAACATTCCTCACCGGTTCCATCAGCGTGAGGTGTGATCTACTGATCACACACACCAAAACACTACGCCATCGATCGCTTCTCGAATGACAGCCACAATCTGGTATGTCATCAAGAACAATTTGGATTAATGAATCGCATTTTTTCCCTCGGAAAGGTCATCGAATGTTTACATTAGCTGGCCCAAAGAAAAAACCGCTTACATCTTCGATGTCCATTAAGCATCGACTGGTGGCATACATTTTTCGATCGAAGAATTAGGTAATCGATGACGAATGGTAAACATTTGTGTGTACTATGCGGTACATGCATGTGGCGTAGCATCTCTGTAGGGTTTCTCACCCCGTCCACTACAACGCAATGATGAGCAGCAGAGTGGATTACGTCGTCATCGATTCGACTGCTGCCGCTGCCGCTATTTTCATCAATTATCTGGGCTATGGCCTCTTTACATGCGAAAAGGCGATCACTCGGACGAAACAGGTGCCATCTCTTATCAGAAAAGTACACGAAAAGCGTAGATGTCCAAGTCCAAAGCGAAAAATGGTTGTTTGAATAAATTAGGAAAAGTCGATTGTCGAGTAATTTTTTTGGAAACGAAAAAATAAAACAAACAAAAATGAAACCAACCTCATGTTGGAGTTTTTGGAAAAGAGATTCAGTTGAAAGTGAAGCTTTTCGAAGTTCTTGCTTACAGGAACTCAGAGACTCAGTCGGTAGGGATTTAAAAAAATAGAAGTTAAGTAAGTGTATATCAGCAATAGTACAAGTGGAAAATACTTCATTCTCGACAAAAGAATCTAGGAAATAGAGGTGTAGTAGCACTAGTACAAGTAAAAAGTTTCTAATTTCTAAACAAATCACCTATCTAATGACTAGTGCTAGTGCTTACCAGAGCCAGTTAGTACTAAGTACTAAATTCACTTAATGGCCATTCAAATTCAATTTTTGATTTCCCCTATTTTCCCAACTTTTTCCCGCATAATCTCACGAAATTCCCGATTCTCATCCCGATTCTCTCAAAAACAATTTGGATAAAACAAGCACAGAAAAATTGAGGCTAATTCAGACCTTAATTTGCATTATTTGTCCACTTTATTTTGAAAATCCGAGATGTCAGAATAAATCTGGGGAATCTGGAATGCATACCATACAATAAATAATACACAACTTTCTCCAGGACTTTGTAACGAATAAAGCATTATTTAATAATAAGGAAGTATTTTCTTCTCATTTAACGACTTTTACGGGGGATCGATTTACTTTTTCTTATTTTTTTCAAAATTAAAAATTACAGAAATTATCAGTTTTTGGAAGAAAATTTGAAGAAATTTGAAAAGTGAAGAAAGTGAAGAAAACATTTAGAATCCAGGTAGCTGTAATTGACTAAATAGGATCAATCGACAAAACTGAGTTCCGCTATT
This sequence comes from Uranotaenia lowii, assembly GCF_029784155.1. Lineage (NCBI taxonomy): Eukaryota > Metazoa > Arthropoda > Insecta > Diptera > Culicidae > Uranotaenia > Uranotaenia lowii. The sequence continues at coordinate 146,410,861 of NC_073692.1, forward strand.
GAATTTTTATTCCAATTTGAATCTTAGCAAATTCAGCAAATCATTCTCTAACAGACCATTATCAAATTATTATTATCAAAAAAAAACGCTCTATAGTTTAATTGCGAATTTCATTGAGCGATTATCTAAACATGAGTGTTTCTATATTTTCAGTCTCATCTTTTTTAAAAAAAATTGATTCTGTGTCTTAAAAATTTAGTTTTCATTCTTAACTATTGTTTTTGAAGATAACTTTAGTCACATTTAGAAGAACTTTTTACAAACGCTTCTTAATTTTTTTAAGAACATTTTCTTTAAATAAATAAATGATATTAAATTTTAATTTCAAAAATTTCAACACATTACATGAACACGATTTTATTTGTGTATTAAAGATATGAAAGTGAAATAAACATTTGGATTAAAATTATGAATTACGAATCATGAATTGCAATTTCTGTTTTTGTCTGATTGTAACATTGATTTTAAATTTTGTATTTGAATTTCATTTATAATTTGATAGTACGATTTTAATTTGAGATTTCTTATTGTGGATCTGAATAAAAACCGATTTTAGGTATTCAATTTCACTGTTGAACTGTCGGAATATCCATGAAATTTGAATTTAATTCTTCTGTATTTTTTTTTATTTTAGGTTCTTTGTCTGAAGTCTTAATGTTACTTCCCAATAGTCATGAGGGAAATATTTAATCTTATTTCGATGAAGCTCATACCAAGTGATGGATATTTAAATAAAAAAAAATTAATATTCAACTGTAAAACTTCTAATCCAGAGATTTGTGAATGAATTTCGCAATTAACAGCTCTAATCAGCTTGTTCATTTCCGATTAGTTGATTAATTCTTCCACAATGTTTGCACCTGAAGTAAATAAAAAACTTTTTACATTGTTTTTGTATGTTTAAAATATTGTGTTCTCTGGGACAGCATATGAAAAAAAAATGATTCATAAAATTGCCTCGGGCCCCCCGATTGCTTAATCCAGCTCTGATAATGAGTAAATTGAGCAAAATTAAACACAACACTTTAGGTAACTTATAGAAGATAAGTTTGTAGAATTCGGTCCTATGGCTTTTTTTTTCATCGCGGACCTTAATGTGTTAAGATAATTTAAATTTTAAAAACTTATTCAAAACAGCTTCAAATAAGTAAATTTAAATCACAAATAAGGTAATTTTCAAATCCAATGTTCAACTATTATGTTTTATATTTATTTCAATGTATTTTATAATCTTTTTTTTCGAGAAACTTCTGTTGAATATACAAATCATTCCCGCAAGAAACAATCAGTAGCTTTTATTCCAAGAAACCAATTTCCGTCAATCAAATGCGCTGTTTCAATCTTGTAAGTGAGATTTAAATTCCGTTGTTTCAAATTTTCTCATAGCGATGGCGCTAAGTTTGGGCTGGTCAAACCCAAGAAAAAATCTTTAAAAGTGTCAATAAAGGTCCAAAATGTTAAATTCTAACAAAAATTAGAAAATAAACCCCAAACCTCGTAACTTTGCTAGGCATTTATTGAAAGTTTATTCATTTTTAGAATGTACTTCATTTTTCGAACCGTTTTCTATTTAAATATTCAACGATTCAAGATATCTCTCTACAGAAATCTTGCCAGTTTGCTCGGCCTTACCCGGACTTGCCCGGATATTTGATACAATATTTTGGAAAGATCCGGCCCGGTCTATTTACCCCTTACTATTAACCCTTTTATATGTTTTATAATTTTCGATTGTATTTCATTTTTTGTAAACCTTTGCATATGCGGTGATTTGGCTAGATATTGAAAAGGTTAAAGACCGCAAAGAAATACTGAAAAATATCATTTTTCCAACATTCCAAATTTCTTGGAGGAATTTTCCGATTTTATCCCGCGTTTTTGTCGATGGATTTTAAATCTCGACTTTTTCCCGCATCTCCCGACTGTGGGTGGCCACCCTATCAATTGGTTGAACGTCTGGACTTTTACGATCGTAGCCCACGTTATAGCAAAAAGACCATCGGTGACGAAATGTTTATTGCCGTGAAGTCTGATCGCCCAGCGTCTATCTATAATAAATAAATATATTAATTAGACGATAATTATAAATTTTCGTCTATCCATAATGCAGCTTCAACATCCCCTAAACATTTGGATAGGGCTGTCAGGAATAATGCGCTACTGGGCTTCTGTATAAACAACATTGTAGTTGAGGATGCAGTAATCTTTGAAACAACAGCCAAGTTCAATAATTCTTTCTATACGGGTCCGGACGGAATACCTGCTTCGCTTGACAGAGCTATCTTCCTTTCACTGTGGAAGGTGGCTTACATGTTTCCGGTGATTTTTTTTATTAATTTTATAGGTAACAGGAGAGATGTCAACAACTACCGGGGAAACCATTTTAATTGGTGGTCTTGAATCCGGTTTTCTTGTCCAGTAAGAATATTTTTTTGCGGCGATCAACACGGATTAATGCCAAAGCGCTCCATAACAACTAAGCTCCTGACGTTTACTTTTTACGTGCACAAAAGTTTTGCAAAATGACGCTAATTACACCGTCTGGGTTTCTGTGGAACTCTTCTTGGCTAGTTCCGAAGTTACCTATCTGGACGTAAATAAACGCATGCTTCTTCTGGTGTGCCTCAGGGAAGTCATTTAGGACCGATTTTTTTTTAATCTACTTTAACGATGCGCTCTAACTCCTTGACGGCCCAAAGCTATGCTATGCTGACCTGACGAGCTAAACCTATTATACAACATCAACTGCCACAAAATCCTACAAAATCAATTTGACCTCTTCGCAAACTGGTGTTACATCAACTGCCTGCCATTGAATCGCAGTAACTGTGCAGTCATCAGTTTTTCAAGAAGGCGGCAGCCTTTTTCCGCTGACTCCCTCGGAGATGCGCCAATCGCACGCCTAGAAACCATCAAAGATCTGGACGAATCTCTAGATCGGAAGCTGGAATTCAGGACACAAACTACGTTGTCGACAAAGCCTCCAGAAGGGTTGGATTTTTATTTCGAGTGGCCAAGGACTTCAAGGATGCATATTGCCTAAAAAGTTTGTATTGCAGTATTGTTCGCTCTATACTCGAACACGTATCAGCTGTTTGGTGTCCCTACTATCAGAATGGAGCCGAACGGCTCGAGGCTGAACAGCGGCACTTCTTGTGATTCGCCTTTAGACACCTGTCTTGGAAAGACCTGTTTCACTTGCCAAGCTATGAACATCGATGCCGTCTGATAGACATGGACACTCTTCAAGCCGGCAGAAACGCAGCACAAGCCTCCTTCGTCGCCGATCTCTTGACATCACAAATCGAATGCCCTACGCTACTGGAAGTCATTCCTCTAAGTGTGCGACGCCATAGACTTAGAAATCAAGATTGTACGTTCCCATTCTATTGAAGAATTGTGGAACTAATAGCGCTATCATCGGTGTGTCATCCGTTTTACTAAGCACTTCGACTTCGATGTTTCGAGAAATGTTTTCCGAAGAAAAGTTTTAAGTGTATTGAGAACCCTGTAATTAGACTTAGTACTCCTTTTATTTTTATTTTAAATCAGCATTTGGACCAATCTACCAAAAATGGCTAGTGGTTAGGAGTAAGGTGATGAATGACTCGTCTTACTTCCCGGTAACAACCTGGCAATTCTCTTGTAGAAGCTGTTACGACCGTCACGTTGCAAGACTGACCATCCAGTGGATGCTGCCTTCCGATACCTTTCTCGATTTGTGTCGGTCTAGCTCTTTGTCTGTGCCTTGTTAGAGTCCATGCTAGCTAAACCCAGTGCCAGATCTGAAAAACTAGACTTGAGACCCATGAAAATGAGTTGTTCCTGTAATGCACACACTTTAAAGCTGGGTCATGAAATTGGTTGTGCTTCTACAGAGTGTCATCGAGAAACGGGCGAAACTTAAAAAAAAGTTTTAACTAACGAACCAGTAGCAGTCAGGCTTATAAGCGTGTGGTGGAATACAGATTGCGGACTGTAACACGCTACTGACAGTAGGGAGTGTCAGAGTTAGGTTGTCAGTGGGGTAGGATAGGTCAAGCTAAGTTGCGTGGCCTTTTCCAATTCTGGAGATAGTGATCGCAAAGATCACCAGCATCTTCTTCTGCAGCTGCTACATACTACCAAGGTTGTCCATCAAGGAATTTGGGTGTTTAACATCAAGCCGGACAAACTTACTCGTGAATTGAAGAGAAGGAACCCTATAGCCCTGTAGGAGTAAATTCTAACCTCAATTGTAAACTGGAGAAGTAGGTGTAAAAGCCCGAAACACCATCGTTTACTATAGACTTCCGCGAGATAGAATTTGCGGAAGTCTATAGTAAACTCCAGTTGAACGTTAAAGTCCCAAAACCTAACGAAGCACCTATTTCGAGCTTATTTTTGAAAGCTGAGATGAACTAGAAGTGTGTGACCAGGGTAGGTAAATTTCGCCCGTCACGTTTGAACCGACTAGTTTTGTTTCATCAAACGTCCGACACCGTACTCAATTGACGGAGCCTCACTACTCGCATGACGGATAAAGCACGTCAAATGAAACATTTCTCCGTCATGCGACTGGCGAAGCTCCTAAACATGGTCAAATTTCTCCTGCAAGTGACTGGCAAAGCTCTTCACACTTCGATCGGCTGCTGACGGCAGGTACAACTAATTGAACGGCTTGCTGGCAGAGAGAAACAATAGAAATAAAAAACTGAAAACGGGCTTGCAGGCAGGAGCAACAATAATAATAAATGCGTTTCTTCGTCATTCAGTCGTTTGACCCGGAGATCTGCAACAGTTTAGAAGCCCGGAATCTTATGGTCGCAGGGCGGGCATCCAGTGGTGGGCTTCATAAATCGCCAGGCAGCCTTTTAACACCCCAAAAACCATAAGGCAAGCTCAATGGGGGTTTCAAAATTCAGTGAACCTAGGACAGGCTATGATGACCGTCGAAATAGAATACGCTAATCGATATTCTGACAGTCATCATGAGTTACCAACGGGGACCTATGGGTAGTTGGAAAATGGAGTTTTCTTAGGACCAAAAACCAGCAAAACGGGTGTCTTAGCCATTTGTTTCTTGCTTTTGAAAGTCGTTTTTGAGTAAGCTGCGGATCTATAAGATTTTGTAAGGTGGTTATTATACTGTCTTCGACTACTTTTTACCCGTATAATCGCCCCTAGTAATACGCGCCGTGTAAATAGTGCTTCGAGTCTACGCAGATCTCGGGAGTTAACGGGCTGGCTCAACGTTTCAGCAACCAACTCCAGTTCCGGGAAGTTCTCTTGCGGTAGCTTGTGTGCAAATGCAAGGACGATTTTACCGGTAAGTTTGCATTTTAGTTACCTAGCTAAGAGCTTCACTCTTTTGAAGCATTGTGTATGTTTTTTTTATGCTGCAGAAACCAAAGGCTATTACTACGAAGACTAAGACCCCTCATTTCGCCAACCCCATTTTGTTGAGTCTTCTTTGCAAGCCCACCCCTGGGAAGAAAGTCCGGGTTTTAAGCGACTTCAGCACATAAACTTTTTTTAGTTGTTGGCGCTGTTAAGTTGAACTACGCAATTTTGCCTAGAAATATTTACTTTCCTTTAGCACAAAGTGGGATCCGGTCCTGATTGAAATCAGCGGTTGTTGGTTTCTGAGAGTTATATCGTCTTGTTTCAGTTTCGAACTCCGAAGGAAATCGAGACGGTACAATTGGTCAAAGACTCGAACGCCGCAAAGATGATAAAGTGTCTCAAATAAACAAAAAAAATTTATCGGTCTAATATTGGAGTGTCGGACGTGTTAAATTGAGATCCTGAATTATGATTAAGATTAGTTTAGTTTGTTTTTAAATGATGCCGGTAAAAAAGATGGACTGAAGAGCGCAGATTTGAAAGGCAGCTGCTTTGTTTGTTTTGGAATAATGCTAGTTCCGGTAGATAAGACGGACTGAAGAACCGCAGATTTGAAAGGCTTCAGCTTAGTTTGTTTTGAAAGGATGCCAGTTCCGGTAGATATGATGGTCTGAAGAAGCGCAGATTTGAAAGGCTTCTGTTAAGTGTGTTTTAAGATGATACCAGTTCCGGTAAATAAGACGGACTGAAGAAGTGCACATTTGAAAGATTGCTGCTTAGTTTGTTTAAAATGATGCCAGTTCCGGTAAATGAGACGGACTGAAGAAAAGCAGATTTGAAAGGCTGCTTCTTAGTTTGTTTTGGAATGATGCTAGTTTCGGTAAATAAGACGGACTGAAAAAGCGCAGATTTGAGAGGCTGCTGCTTTGTTTGTTTCGGAATGATGACAGCATCGGTAAATAAGACGGACTGAAGAAGCGCAGATTTGAAAGGCTGCTGCTTAGTTCAGTTTTGGGATGATGCTAGTTTCGGAAAATATGACGAACTGATGAAGCGCGGATTTGAAAAGTTGCTGCTTTGTTGGTTTTGGATTGAGGACAGTTCAAGTGAATAAGACGGACTGAAGAATAAAAAAGACGGACTGAAGAAGCGCAGATTTGAAAGGCTGCTGTTTTGTTTGTTTTGGGATGATGCTAGTTCCGGTAAATAAGACGGGCTGAAGAAGCACAGATTTTAAATGCTGCATAGTTTGTTTCGGAAAGATGATAGTTCCGGTAAATAAGACGGATTAAAGAAGCGCAAATTCGAAAGGCTGCTTCTTAGTTTGTTTTGAAATGCTACCAGTTCCGGTAGATAAAACGGACTGAAGAAGCGCAGGTTTGAAAGGTTCCTGTTAAGTTTGTTTTGGAATGATGCCAGTTCCGGTAAATAAGACGGACTGAAGAAGCGCAGATTTGAAAGGCTGCTGCTCAGTTTGTTTTGGAATGGTGACAGTTCCGGTAAATAAGACGGACTATAGAAGCGCAAATTTGAAAGGCTGCTGCTTAGTTTGTTTTGAAATGATGCCAGTTCCTCTAAAAAAGCGGACTGAAGTAGCGCAGATTTGAAAGGTTGCTGCTTAGTTTGTTTGAAATGATGCCAGTTCCGGTAAATGAAACGAACTGAAGACAAGTTGATTTGAAGGTTGCTGATGAGTTGTTTTTGAAAGTATGCCAGTTCCGGTAAACAGGCGTGCAGTTTCTCTAGCGAGAATCACCGAAGAGCTCGGTTTTCGGGCTAACCAAACGATAGAAAAGAAAAAATCAACAAAACCAATCTGAAGAGGTTTTAGAAACACTTTCTGAACAGTTATTAGAAATTCTGAATAACGGAGCCGGCTACGTCCTTCTCAGCAAGCATTTTTGTAGGTATATTTCTCAATAACTTTGTTGTACGTTTCATAAACATTATGGAATGATCGTATAAAACACGAAAAAACAACAGTGAAGGCAATATACATACATATTTTTAAATTCTGTCTAGGGCGATAAGAACTATACAAATTGGACGATATTCAACACCTTTTTTGTACTTCTTGAAAGTAAGCAAGAGAGCGCAACTTTTGCTCTCAATTCATGCAAAACGTTGCCAGCGACAATATGTGCTGCTTCTCTCATTGGAGAATTCTTTCAAATAAAACATCTGATGTAAGTATTCTGGTTGTAACGCTACTCGCAGAGAGAACAACAAGGAATCTCGCGCGAGAGAACAAAAAAAAATATCATATCCGATTTATACCGACTTAAAGTAACCATTTTTACGATCGTTTAATCACTTGGTACGTAGGAAGGAGGTATGGTAGAAAGACAAGAAACTATTTATTTCAGACTTGAAACTGAATCGATTCCTAAAAACGCCAAAGCAACACATATTTCTATAATCTCAGGTACGGAACCACCAGTTGAATCATAGAAATTGAAACCCAAAAATTAAAAGAAATTATAATGACAAACAAGCTTCCCAACATCTGGATAAGAAGCTGTAAGCTGGTTTCACCGAATAAAGTAGTATTGTTTGCTATTCATTATTATTATGACTGTTATGGCGACTACCAGATTAGCATTACACCGGCTTAGAATGATAACATAACCAACAAACAACGCCCAATGCAACGGTGAAGCTAGTCGTAGTCAATCACTTGCTCGGCCAGAACTGTGTTTGGGCATTTGCCGTAACAGCCACAGCTGAATGCACAAACAAACAGCCAAACTACAACCTAGCTACAAATGGGAGTAATGGTGCAGACAAGCAAAACGATAAACATTGAATAAGTGAGGGAGGCATGTTTAGTAGAATGAATAAAAAAAAAAGTGTTCAACCAAAACACACCATCATCAACCCGACGACTTGCGTATAAATCGAGGCGTGCGGCACATTATACGAAAATTCTAGCTGGAGACGTGTGTAGGCCCTAATGTAGACTACCAGTTACTTATATATAGCTCCAGGTTTCTACAAACACACCAAAGAGCGCTACTTTACTCAGGTGTAATGACGCAATTAAGAAACTTGCCGATCGTAGTTACAACCGATGGTGGGTGTAGCTTTGTGTTCCAATTTGTAACGGTTGCTGTTTCAATCGCAAGTTGTAAGTCTATTTTTCTTTGTATGTCAAACGATGGAAATGCAATCAAATTAATTTACTTTACTTGGTGAGTATTTGTAGAAGATTTTTGTATCTATAAATCGATGTTAATAGATTGAAATCGAGTTAAAAAAAACATTTCACTGAAGTACAAGTATTTAACTCGATTTTCCAGAAAAAAATTAAGCTACGGTGAATTTAGATGCGTACTCCTCAATTTTCATTTAGATTTTTCTTGAAATCAGTAAAAGTTGCCTTTAAATCTATGAACTTTTTTCAGACAGAAACTAAAATTGAACATTATTGAGAAATGTGTTCAAGTTTTATTTCTTAAAATAGTGATGCCTCTCAAAATCACCCCTTGTGCCGTAGATACGCAAGAAGGTGTCTTATATTCAACCCGCGCCATATGGAATATGCACACACTTGATCATGAACCAGGTTCCATTGCAACATTGCGGGTGGGTATGGTTGTTTTTTTTTCTTGTTTTCATTCAAGTGTAGAACCAAAGTGCAAGTGGGTAGAGAGCTAGAAATCTCTGCCAGACGTTAATGAATGCTATGTTGTAAAATTATCTACCAATTGACTACATCCATCTCCACACGGTTTGTAGGTACTTCAAACCGGACCGGGTGCGTGCCTTCCGTCTCGTATTGCTTATTGAGGGTGCTTTCGAGCGAAACCAAATAAATTTTGGAGTCTAGCATGTGCGGATGGAAGATTTCGAAAAGTACGTATTTTAGTTTGGATTGGTCTAGCACATTTAAGAAGAGGATTATCTTTTTAAGTGATCATCTCAACATTGAGGAATCACTTCTTATCATTCGTTAGCAGCGATTCGATTAAAGTTGACTGGAAGGAGGAGAAAGGCTCCTGTACAGGTGAAATGCAACTTTTGTCTATATATACCTCGAGAGCTAATAAGGTAAATAAAATCAAATTTTGCATGTGGGAATTTTCGAGTGCAAAAAATGCTTCTATTGCGATTTAGGACTATTTTCCTTTATAAATGGAGAACTTCTTATACAAATGATGCAAAAAGTCGTACAAACAGAGAAATAAAAGAGTGTTATTTGCGATCTATGTATATAAAAGTGTATTTCTGTCTGTTCCCTAAAAACTCGGAAACTACTGAGCCGATTTGCATGAACCTTGAAAGATGGGGATATCAAGGCCGGGAAAGGTTCTTATAATGGTTTGAGACCCCTACCTCTCACAGGAAGGGGTAGGGGGCCTCCCGAACAAAAGACAAATGTTTGCATAACTCAAGAACTGATCAAGATCAATGGTACCAAATTTGGGGTAGGAGGGTATTTAGGTACGAGAAATATTATTATGATTGTTAAGGAATGAATCATCCGCGAGGATGAAAATCCAGGGGAAAAAAACATTCTATGATTATTTGAGATCCCTTTCCTATTCCAATAGGAAGATAGGTAGGGGGGAGTAGCCTCTCTTACATTTATTTACTTAACTCAAAAACAAATCAAGCAAATTGAACCATATTTTTTATGGGATGGTATTAGAGCACGATAAACTGGTTAATGAGTATTTGGCACCCATCCTTCTTCCGATGGGAAGATAGAAAGAGGGGAGGGGGGATCCCTTACAATTTTTTGCGTAATCGAGCAATTGGAACCAAATTTGGCATGGGAGAATATTTGGGAACGATCAATGTTTTATGATTATTTGGAACCCCTCCATCGTTCCAATGGGGAAACAGGAGAGATTGAGGGGGCTCCCATACAAATTTTTGTCTAACTGAAGAACAAATCGAGCAAATGAATACAAATTTGGCATGGGATGGTATTGGGGTATGATGAATGTTTTTCAAAATATTCAGTTTCCCTTTACCCTTCCAGTGGGGAGATAGGGAGAGGGGAGGGGGTAAAATCCAGTAAAATACGAGGAATATTTCTATGATTATTTGAGACCCCTCCCTTCTTCCTTGGGAAGATAGGAAGGAAGGAGAGAGGACCCTATACAATTTTTGCCCAACTCGAGAACTTAGCTAAGAAATGGAGAATTTTTGAGTAATCGATATGATTATTAGCAGTGAATCAAATTGTCCCTGATATTATCTCAAAACAAGCGACAAAGTAGACGTGTGGTTTTGTCTTTATTCTCTCTCTGTGCGACAACCTTTTGTCTCTCCCGTATGTGTTTCATGACAAAATGAAATAGGCAATCAAGAATTGTCGCGTCTTTGAGAAGATAATGACAAATTCTAATGTGAAATTGTCCCGAAATTTACAACTTGGGACAATCCGCTTCGCTTATGTGGGTAATCTATCTGATTTCGTAATAATGAAAAATTATGTGACCAGATCATAAGCTATCTGAGAAGAGCTCTTAGCCTAACTTTAAGGGAAACCATGCTAGAAGTAGTACAGGGACACTAGGTCGAGGCCGTGGCCAATCTGGTCGGTTCCGGAACGAAATATATCAAAGTTATCGGATTGAGACTTGCAACATATTGATAGAAAGCTCTTGGCCTCAACATGAAAAGAATCGATAGGAGAAGTGATTCGGGGACACTTGATCGTGGCCATGGCCAATCAGGCCGGTTCCGGATCGAAATATGTCAAAGTTATCGGATTGAAACTTTCTACATATTGATAACAATCCGATAACTTTGATATATTTCGTTCCGGAACCGGCCAGATTGTCCATGGCAGCGATCAAGTGTCCCCGAATCACTTCTCCTATCGATTCCTTTCATGAAGAGGCCAAGAGCTTTCTATCAATATGTCGCAAGTCTCAATCCGATAACTTTGACATATTTCGTTCCGGAACCGGACAGATTGGCCATGGCCACGACCCAGTGTCCCCGAATCACTTCTCCTACCGATTCCTTTCATGTTGAAGCCAAGAGCTTTCTATCAATATGTAGAAAGTTTCAATCCGATAACTTTGACATATTTCGATCCGGAACCGGCCTGATTGGCCATGGTCACGATCAACGGCCTTCTCCTATCGATTTCGTTTATGGAGAGGCCAAGAGCTTTCTATCGATATGTCGCAAGTCTCGATCCGATAACTTTGACATATTTCGTTCCGGAACCGGCCAGATTGTCCATGGCCACGACCCAGTGTCCCCGAATCGATTCTCCTATCGATTTCGTTTATGAAGAGGCCAAGAGCTTTCTTCCAATATCTCTCAAGCTAGCGTTTTAGTTGTTATTTTCGGAACCGCTTATCCTTATATTTTTCAACAGCAACAAACGAATGTTCTGAAAAAATATTATCGGAATCAATCAGCAAAGAAATTTGTCTTTATCGTTCCGAGCGTACGACAACGACAAAGATTTTATTTTTTTTGTCATGAAAAGTTCAAGTTGGGACAATGTCATTATCTTTGGATAGTAGGCGATTTTTGATTCACTGATTATTAGAAACGGCTATCTCCTTCAAGAATTAGAGGTTAGGAAGAAGAAAGGGGAGAGGGAGTTCCTATATAGCTATTTTTAGCATAAATCGAATACTTATCAATCAAAAGGAACCGTTTTTTTTTCAGGGTGGAGTAGAAAAGGAGACAAGTTTTTTTTGTATTTTTTTTTTGCTTAACTCGAAAACTTATCAAACAACCGGAGCCAAATGTGGCATGTGACGTTATTCAGACAATAACAATGTTTTATGAAAGTTTGTGAGCCCCCAGCCAACAAAATCATCTCCAGTTGTAGTTCTCATTTTAAAATGGATGTTTACCTACAAAAAAATTAAAATAATTTCTGAAAATTTTTGTTTTTTTTTTTTTTTGGAAGGTGCAGCAAAGCACACCGGGTCAGCTAGTAATAATAAATGTGAAACAAGTTTATATTAATTACTTACATATGGAATCTATGTATATTAGGGTGGCAATGGATCTATAGGAAAAATTTCATAATCGGATTTTGAAACTGACCATATGCACTCTTGTAGATTGGCCTTAAAATTGACCTTTGAAGAATTTCAACTCAATCAGACTTGATTTAGGAGTGCCTCAAAGTGCTCAGAGTTTCGGTTTTTTCCTTAAAGAACCTCAAAAGGGTGACCAAAGAAAATCGAAAAAATATAAATTTTATTTTTGATGATTATTATTTTGAATGCATAAAACGTCATAATTTGGTGTTATTTCGAAAAAAAATTGATCAAAAATCGAAGGTTTCTAAAGTTAGCATAAGGCGGAACAAATTAAATTCGCAAAATCAACCTCAAATGTTGATGCAAAATAACTTAGAAATGCATGAAACGCCGAGATCTAGTGTTATCTCGCAGAAAAATTTAAGATTTTATAGTTTTTCCGGTTTGAAAATACGCAAAGAATAATGTTTATCAGGCTTTCTTTAACAAAAACGGGAATATTAAAAAAATAGATCGTAAAAGTGTGAGAAGACTCAAAATTTATTCAGATTACGGTGATAATTATTGATATTTTTAAAGAAATAAAGTATTGGCACATTGAAAGCAAAGCAAACATTTCAAATAGAAAAAAAATAGTGAATCTGATGCTTTGAAAATTTCAGGTTTAAGTTCCGATTAAAAATTAGTTTATTTTTCCTGTCCTAATACTAATTGATTCAATGAGCTCTGTTTTCTGAAATTTGAAATAATAACCATGAACGACGAATTTGATATTGAACTACTGGTCCAATAATCAAAAATTAATTTTGAAATTGGTTTCAGGATTCGAACTTTAATTTTAGTTTTTGAAGCTTACATCTAACTACTGATTGCGTTGAATCTTATACATACAAAACATTCTGAAATCTTATTCAGATTCTTCAGTTTTAAGAGCCTAAGTTCTGGGTGCTGGATTTGGCTAAATTCTGAATCTAAATTTTCAATCCGAACTCGAAGATGTATATCTTAATCCGAACTTTAAAATCCTAATCGAAATTTTGAAATCTTTTCTCGAAGTGTTTTCGAAGTTCGAAAAATGATTCGATGTTTCAGTTGTAATGCGCAATGTTAACTAAATGAGTAGATGTTTCGTGCTTTCAATGTTTAAAAAAAACTGGGAATTCCTTTTTTTCTATCAGTTCCTTATTGAACACTCAAGGAATCACCCGTTTTCCAACCTGTACATTGTCAGTTTAAGCTTTCAATGCTCCACGGACGGGTCCTTTGCACGAGCCTGGAAGAATCTATGGTTGTTTGTGATTCCTCGTTGATCCCAGCAAGGAGATATGAAGAGAGGAGGGGTCCACCATACAATTTTTTAAAGTATTTCAGAATCAATCTGTCGAAAGGCAACGAGTTTGGTTAAAACGAAAACAAAATTGCAAAGATTTTTATTTGGGTACGAGCATTATTCGATGATTATTACAGACCCTCCTTTATTCCATTGAGTGAGATAGGAAGCGGAGACGGGAGCCCCATGCATTTTAGGTTGCATATCTGTAGAATGCAATATAGAACAAAAATCAATTTTAGTATGAATTTGGGATCGAGAAATGTTTCTGCGCTCATTTGGGAGTAGAGCCCTGAAAAGAGATTCCAGAAGGGGGGCTTTCATAGAATTTTTTGTACAACTTCATAAATTTTAGACGAAATGGTGCTAAATTTGGCATGGGCATGGGAGAATATATGGAAGCAAGACATGATTATATAAGACTTCTTCTTTCTGTACCCTTTATCCAGACATTTTTTTTAATATCTCGAAAAATGACCGAACAAATTTGGCAAACAAGGAATTAGGGTACGAGAAGAGTTTTCATGATTATTTAACAGGACTCCATGTTTTTTAATGACTTGGAAACTGATCAAGCAAATGGAACCAAATTTATCATGGGAAAAGAATATTATTCAAGTTAAACATTTGTTTTGGCAGAATTAAGGAAATAATAAACAAATAAATGCAAGTCTTAATATCAGAAACAGAATAATGACTAGAAAACAGATTTTATTTCGGGTATTGAGAACAGGAAAAACATATATAAGAAAATCAGAATTTACTGCAATTCTATTCTATTTTATTCTATTCTATTCTATTCTATTCTATTCTATTCTATTCTATTCTATTCTATTCTATTCTATTCTGTTCTATTCTATTCTATTCTATTCTATTCTATTCTATTCTATTCTATTCTATTCTATTCTATTCTATTCTATTCTATTCTATTCTATTCTATTCTATTCTATTCTATTCTGTTCTGGTTCGATTCTGTTCTGTTCTGTTCTGTTCTGTTCTGTTCTGTTCCTTTCCGTTCCGTTCCGTTCCGTTCCGTTCCGTTCCGTTCCGTTCTGTTATGTTCCGTTCCGTTCCGTTCCGTTTCGTTCCGTTCTGTTCTGTTCCATTGATTCCATGACGTAAAGGAATGTGGGAGATTTTTTCAAGCACAATCCGAAAATATCAATAGAGGATCAATAGAGGAAGTGATAAAAAAAAACTGACTGGTTCGTCTAGCTAACTAATAACCAGACCTGTTTTCATTTTTGCAACGTAGAAAAGCTACCCAGCGGTAAAATAAACAAAATACGGTGGTCAAACCGTACGCAAAATATTTGGGCTGCTAGTAGGGAGATATTTTGTAAAATTTCGTAATAGACAGCAAAACGAAATCTGAACGAACCTGAAAGATTTCCAACCAGAAACTTTTCGTTGACAAGTCTCGCCTGTATTTCCCGGAGATAACTACGGAGAAAAAAATTGAAAAATTGAATGACTAAAGCTATGATCATTTAGTATCCGGACACTTTATTTCGGTGATAGTTACGTTACTAGAGCTCGGATATGCAAAAATTGAGCAGCGCTGTGTTGGTTATAACAAGGACTATCTTGCCTAATCATTTCAGATTTTTAAGTTCACGTGTGTTTGAGATATTCACGATGCAAAAAGACATGGTAAAAATAATTTTGCACAATTGTCTTGGAAATTCTGTGGTTATTGGGGATAACTAAATGCAGACTCCTTAACTATGCAGTAAATCCGTTTCCGGCAGGCAAAAAGTTTTGTCTGTCTAGTAGACACCCAGAAAATAACTAGAAATGAGCAGTTCCATGGATCGCAATCTGTGCAACCGGTTTTTACGCAATGTGACAGATATGTTCTGATGGACAAAGAAATTTATGATAAAACCAAATTTAAGAGGTCAAATTCTTCGGATGCCTTCTCGTGAAAAGGTTCCAAGCAGATTCCAATTGGGTTTTGCTTCTGTGGTAAAAATAATAGATCAATACATGACTTAAAAAAGTGTGCAAAAATAAAAAAGAGATTTCATGAAAAAGTAAGAATATTTCTTGAAATCATGCCTACTCGTGAAAAGGTTCCAAGCAGATTCCAATTGGGTTTTGCTTCTGTGGTAAAAATAATAGATCAATACATGACTTAAAAAAGTGTGCAAAAATAAAAAAGAGATTTTATGAAAAAGTAAGAATATTTCTTGAAATCATTGATAAATATATTTTTTTTATATTTTTACATTAAATGTCATATTAACACCTTCATTTCCTTCATAGAAAACTTTCGAGCAAATGAATAGTTTTTAAAACACACACGTTTGAAACTGCCCGGATTCTAAATGACCATAGCCTTAGTACTTGATGATGCTAACGATTTGTGGAAACTGTAAATCACTCAGTGTTTCGTAGTGATTGACTCGATGGACGGCTAAAAATACAAAGAAGACTTCCTCCAAATGTGACCGTTTTCGCTAAAAAGCACTTTAATAGATCCCACAAAATTTATACTCTGTTTAAGTTGGATCTAGAATCATGCCATTACGCAAACTGTGGAGGAATGATAAAAAGTTAAATATGTTGTTTTTGTGCCGAAGGAGGACAATCGGATAAATTTGTTACTTCGAATAAATTCAAAATTTTGAGTTATTTCAGAGGTCAAGTTTCAGGAAACAGAAAACGTTATAAAAAATAGTCTTATTTGGAAAAAAATTGCACATGTAAACATTACATTACCAAGTAGCTTCGCTGAAAATTTCGTCAATTTTCATCCATACAGTCAAAAGTACACAAAACAAAGTGTTGCATTTTTTTTCGAATACATACACTCCTTATAATAAACCGCAAGCTTGTTATGTTTATGTTTTACTTAAGGTTCAATAAATCGGATTAAAATTCAGACTAAAGTTATGATTCATCAAATCCTTAAATATCCAATATAACCCAGAATTGAATTGATTGTAGATTAGTTTTTGAATTTCAGAAATCATATTTTGGATTTCAGGTAATGCAGAATCCAAACAATCTACACGAACTAGATTATTTGGGGTCGAAATGTTTTCCATTAATAGGTCTCTGCTTTCTTTTGAATATTCATTGGAATTGGGAACAAGGAATAATATGTTCACAATTACGTATCTAACAAATGAAGAGTAGGGAACGAAATTTGAATTATATTATAAAAATTTCAACATAAATAATCTTTGGCACACTGGCATTGAAAAAGGATAATTGAAGAGAACTGAAACGGTACTCACCTGAAAAATCTGTCGAGTCTGCGTCAACGTCTAATGAACAGCTACCGATCGAGTCAACACTTCTATCCATATTCCTCTAAGGAACCTCCGGATAGAAGAAGTCAATTGCAGCACGCACGTGTTTCTGGCCACCGATAGCTAAATGGGGCTAGATGGATGGTTGAACCGAACACCCGATGATGATAACACGTTTCAATTTTTCACCAAATTATTTCACCGCTTTTCAACGTGTGCCTCTCTGCCACAATGTTGAAGTTTAAAGTTACAAACGGCAATTTTCCGTCGTCGTCGTCGTCCTCGTTCCAATGAACGCCTTCGCTTGATCCAATTAGATAGTCGTGTTTTTGCGCTAGCTCGCAGGCTAGCTGGCTAACGGGTACACGTTTACGAATGTCGCAGCACCGCAACTACTTTAGCGGATAGAATGAGCGAAATTATTTTATTTGCAACACGAATCAATTTTTCACACAACCTGTGCCAACTCTCGTGGCGCGGTGCTTTGCTACATACACTACACTCTTGAACCCCACCGAAGTTTAATAACCGGCACCAATAACAACACAGCGATCTCACCTCGCAAACACACAGTACGATTTTGACAATTTTGCCCAACCAACAGTAATTGCTGTTGTTGCGGATATGTTACGCTTCCTCTCGCCGAGCTTAGCCTACTTCAACGGAACTTTGTGGCTCACTGAGATAAAACTAAAATCGAAAAATCGATTTCACCTGAAAGCTGAAACAAAACAACAGCTAGCTAGCTAGCTTTTAGTAGCAACACTGACTCCGTGTCACCCACCCTGAAACAAAATCCATCAAACCTTCAGGCCACGCTGCTGTACCACTTTTTTTTCTTCTTATTAAGGGGGAAACCGTCTTGACTCAGAGGGCAGCAAAAAAACTAAACGTCACAATCCAATCTACTCCAAGATTCCGGAATACCAGGCAGCCACCACACTTATACACACCTCCGGTAAGTTTGAAACACGCTGCTCTACTGGGGCACTGACAGAGTGCTCGAAAAAAAACTATTCGGTCCAAGTCCGGGCCACTAAACTCTCCACTATTCTGGTCTGGTCTCTAGCAACGACGACGATTCCCTTCAACAAACGGACGACGACTACTGGCGTCGCCTCCTCAGGGGCTCTGCTGTTGCTGCTGCTTCTAGAGCTCTGGTACTTTTGGTGTTGCTGATGCTTCTGATGCAACCTCTAGTAGGGCAAACTCCATCCAACAACAACAACAACAACTGCAAAAACTGCTGCAGCGCCCCTACGATGATGATGATGCTGATGATGGTTGAACATTCTCGAGCAACTGCACTTTTAAACTACGAGAGCCGGGCATGTTTGGGAAGAGGCCTCTGGCCGTACTGCAAGGTTCAGTTAGCTTCCTCCACTTTGGAACTACGTCTTATCCTCAATCAACAACAAAACTAACGCGCGGCGCGATTCGGCTTCTTCGGTCTGCTGCAGTTGGAGAAATGCCGAGTTTAGCCAGCTAGTAATGTATTTCGGCGGCCCTCTTAGTGGGAAATCTCACTCTAGCTGGAACCTGCGGAAAGAAAAAAGAGAGAAATTCAACATTAAAGAAGATGAAGCCAAACTTAAAAGTTATATAGAAATAGGAAAGCAAAACGTGTAAAAGGAAGGCCCACTAACTATCGGACGATTTTGGTTTTAGTGTACACAGTTGGTACAATAATTGGGGAGAGTACTGAGTAGCAGCTCTCTCTCTCTCTCTCTCTCTCTCTCTCTCTCTCGCTCTTTCTGGAGCAATGCTGCTGCTGCTGCTATTGCCACTAGTGACTTGGTACTATGGATGATTTAATAGCATAATTTTGGTTTCGATTCGGTTTTGAGCTCCTATGTCTAGCAACAGGTTTATTGCATTTGTTAACGACTGACTGCTGGATCCGTCGGGAAGATGGATTACGTAAGGTTGGCATGAATTTTGTGCCCCTCGCCACACAGGAGGAGCTGAAGAGAAGCAGTTCTTTGAAGCAAGGAACAATATTGAATCGAAAAAAAAGTGCACGTGGCTTGAAAATCATCGCTCTAAAACTACTCTTGAAAACATACAATTTTATATATGTGTGTATTAAATTTTTTTTAAAATAGTTTGTTTCCTTTTTTATTTTTCTTTTTTTTCACCTTTTTTAATTTATTTGAATGTTTTGTTTGTTTATTTTTTCAGTGTTTTTCATAATATGTTTATTTTTTTTTGTTCTTTTTTTTTGCATTTTTCTGTTTACTTTGGATATTCTATACCTCTTAAATTTGTTTTATTTTTTCTGTCATACAGTTTTTTCATCATCTGACTTATCAATATTGTTTTTTTTCTTTCTTTTCTTTCTTTTTTTAAAATTTTAATCCATTCAGGGGGATCAAAACCTTAAGCTTATGCGCAGTTTAACAGAGGAAATAAGTACAAACTTGAGCCTTATATCCAAGGCAGTTTAAAAAAATTGAGGGGATACCAGGTCAACCTACTGGAAAATGGAATTTTGTAAACACTTACAAATCCGATGATCTTCCGACTTACGGGGTAAGATGGCCCCCAAGATGGTGTTCATCGTTTGATTGACGTTTCTTTTGCTCAAATGTGACCATTTCAGCTTTAAAGGCTTATGGTATTAGGTGTGAGAACTAGTGATTGAAAAAAGTAGTAGTAGCAAATAAAAAAGAGCAATCGGTTCATATTCATGCAAGGGCTCTTTTTGGAGTTGCTTCAAAACTAATTTTTTCTCATCATATGAAAACAAAATATTATTTAAACAACATTTATTTACATAATGGAAATCGAAGTGTTTTAAACTGCACTGAATAAGTATTGAACTCTAAAATAAGACGTGGTTGAAAAAAAAAACTGAAAAACAACCAGCTTCCCTAAAACTGAAAGTGCCTCGTATGGTCATCATTCCCTTATTTCCGCTATTTCATTTTTAATGTTTTTTATAATTTGCAGATTTTTGCAAAAAAAAATTTTTATATGTATTTTTGTATTTTGTATTTTTTTGGTTTCTTTTTGTTTTCATTTCTTTTTTATTTTATTTAAAATTTTAAAAATATTTTTTTTTCTTTTTTTGTTTTGATTATAGTCGTTTTACCATCCTTGTGGCATTCGCAACTTTATCAACGTTACAGTTGACGGAAAGTTATTGAAAACCTTATCCGATACAACTGTGTTCGATGTTTACTCTTGGACTCGAGCTCACGGACATCTGCTCAGAAAGCAACTGACTTGCCAACTGAGATATATCTCAAGCCCATTTTCTTCTTTATTTTTTTTAATTTTTAATTGTTATTGACATTTTTTGAATTATTTTTAATATGTTTATTAATTATTTTTAATAATTATTTTTAATCTTTATTTCTTTTTTTTTTTTTTGTTTTAATTTCATTTTTTTTTTCTTTTATTTGTTTATTTTTTTTTTGTTTAATATTTCTTATTGATTTTTTAATTTTTTTTTATCTTTTTATCGTTTCATTTTTATTTATTTATTTTAAATTATTATTATTTTTTTTATTTGTTTTTTTTTTTAATTTTTTTCTTTAATTTTTTTTAAATTTTTTTTTTATTTTTTTTTATCTTTCTTTTCATTTTTTCTTATTTATTTTCATTTTAATTTTTTTAAATTTTTTTTTTCATTTTCAATTTTTTCTTTTTATTTTTTTTTATTTTCAATTTTTTCTTTTCATTTTTATTTTTACATTTTCATTTTTTTTTCACTTTTAGATTTTCATTTTAAATTTTTTTTTTAATTTTTTTATTTCTTTTTCATTTTTTCATTTTTTTAATTTTTTTATTACTTTTCTTTATTTTTTTATTTTTTTTTCACTTTTCAATTCTTTTTTCAACTTTTTTTTATTTTTATGTTTTAATTTTAATTTTTTTTCTTTTATTTTTTTTTCATTTTTTTATTTTTTTTAAATTTTTTTTATATTTTTTTATGTTTTTTTTGTTTTTTAATTGTTTTTTAAATATTTTTTTGTAGTATTCTTAATTTTTGTTTTAATTTTTGTTTTAATTTTTCATTTGGATTCTTTTGATTCTTTAAATTTTATTGATTTTTTTTGATTTTTTTCTCATTTTCGTTAATTTTTTTTTTGTTTTTGTTTATCTTTTTTTTTGTTTTTTTTTTATTTATTTTTGTCTTTTTTTCATTTTTTTGTGATTTTTTAAATTTTTTTTTTCATTATTTTTTACTTTTTATGTTATTATTTTAACTTTTTTGTCATTATTTTTAATTTTGTTTTTCATTATTTTTTTGTGTATTCTTTTTATTTTTTTTTTTGTAATTTTTTTATGTAATAAAAAATATTTTTAGTTCTTTTCTTTCTATTATTTTTTTTATAAATTTTATTTTTTTGTTTTTTGTTTTTGTTTATTTATTTTTGTCTTTTTTCATTTTTTTGTGATTTTTTTAAATTCTTTTATTTTTTACTTTTTTTGTCATTATTTTTAATTTTTTTTGTCATTGTTTTTATTTTTTTTGTCATTATTTTTTTGTGTATTCTTTTTATTTTTTTGTAATTTTTTTATGTGATAAAAAATATTTTTATGTCATTTCTTTTTATTATTTTTTTTATATTTTTTTTTTATATTTCCTGTTTATTTTTTTTATATTTTTATTTTCTTTTTTTAAATTATTTTTCTTATAGTTTCTATTTCTTTTTTACTTATTTATTTTTTTTTCGTTTTTTAACTTATTAATTATTTTTCATTTTTTTTTTATTTATTTTTTTTTCTTAATTTGTCTATGTAATGTTTTTGGTTTTTTTATTGGCATGCTTTTTTGTGATATTTTCTGTGTTTTTGCAATTTTTTTATGTGTTTTTTTTGCGATATGTACTTTAATGTGTATTTTTGCGATATTTTTGTAAGTGTTTATTGCGATATTTGTTATGTGTTTTCTGTTTATTGCGTTATTTTGTGGTTTAAAATATTTTTTGAAATTTTAATTATTTTTTTTATACATTGGCTTTTTTCACTTCATTTCAATTTTTCTAAATCATTTATATTTTTTTCCAACTTTTGTTAAGTCTTATATGTATTTGTATTCATCTTTTTGTTTTTAAATTTTTTCAAAAATATTTTTCTTTTTGTTCTTGTTTTTGATTTTTTTTAAACCTTTATAAATTTATATTAATTATTTGATTTTAATCCATTTTTTCATTTGTAATAAATATTTTTTCAAATTTATAAGGAATTACCATTTTTTTTTTTAATTTTTGTCTTTGTTTGTTATTGTCGGAATCAGTCTCCGTTTTACCACTTTAAGAGAGATTTCATACAACTTCTACTGATTCAGTAGAAGTAGTTATCTGCATTCAGATTAATAGTACATTGCGTAAGTTGCAATCTGTTCGACCTGTTTCATATTGATTCATATTGATTCATATTGATTCATATTGATTTATTAACTTTTCATCATCATCATCATCATCATCATCATCATCATCATCATTTCCACGTGAATTCATTGGTCTAAAGATCTAGAGGTCTCACAAACAATCCCAGTTTCTCTTTCTTTAATTCTATTTTGTCATTTTCCATTACCAGAAAACTCAATATATCTCCACACTCTCTTTTAACGGAAGTCTCAGTGCTCTTCCAAATTTTGTATCAACAGAGATCTCAATACGCTTCTTCAATTTTCATTAGGATTTGTTTTAAACTGCTCTCACATTTTTTATAGTTGGAATTTCTGTTTTCATTTATATGCTATGTTTACATATCGCTTATTTTCATTCAACCGTTTAATTTTTTATCGTCAGTAGCCTAAATCTACTTCCAAACTTCCTACGAACTTTATTTCAAACGAACTTTATTTCACTTTTTAATTACCTACTTAGATAGTTTTCGATCTGCTCTCACCTTTTTGATCAGTATATGCATTTCAATGCTTCGCCATACATTATCAGCAAAAGGATCACGACAGCTTTGACATTTTGTACAAGTATAAGTATAGTATATGTATTTAATCAACATCAACATCAATGACGTTGCCAAATCAACCAGGGATTGACCACCAATCGGCAACTGCGTCATTTTGTATTGTTGAATTAACCTTAATTGATGTTTGAACCAAATGTGAGCCATCGAAATATCATAAGACCGTATACCATCTTCTAAAGTTGAAAAAAGAATCAAAATGAAAATGTAAACCCAACGCAATAAGTAAACATTATTCTAATCCTTGATAAAGCCGCGCCTAAGGCACTTTCCAGAAGAAAGATATGGCACAAAAAGACTCCATCAACTCCATGTTCGGACATAAATTTAGACCACACTTGGGCCGCCGAAAGACTGCTCTCCCCATCCATTAACGATGGGCTGGGTCTTCTAAGATAGACACCGATCCAAATAGCTTCGAGGCAGTGTTCTTGGTTGTCGAGAAGCTCACACGAGGTGTTAAAGGAAGAAAAGACGATCAGCGGCATCCCTTTCCCCTATTCCGCTACATCTTTGTAACACGCTGCACTCTTGTAGAATATGCAGCCGTACAACATCGGGACGGAAAAGAAGATGCACCGACTTTGAAGATTTCCTCTACCGCTCCTAAGTAAGTATGTTCGATCGTACGAGGAAGCACGTGCTTCTCCTTATAATAGAACATCGAAGACAAGTCACGCACTCATTAGAACCTTACAAATCGGAGGGGCGCGCGCGTATCTTTAGATGTTTCTTTCACGACGACGATTCGGTGTCACATGAAGAACCCATTTAGAAGTCGGGCGGCACGGAATCTTGAATGCACCGCAAGTCGTCATCATCATCGCGGGGTAAGTGCTTTGGTTTTCGGGGAAGTAAAATAAAAGAAGACCAAAAAAATAAGCTACAAAATCGGATTCCACTCTTGCACCGGTTATTCTGACTAGTGAGTGCGTTGGGGTTTAAAATAGAGTACTAGTGGTGATCTATTTCTGGGTTGTTGTTGCAGGGTTACATGAGCGTTTGTAAGATGCAATTTGGTGGCACTTTTTCACGACAAGATGGCAACGCATATTCTCATTACTCTTGAGTCGATCCACCTTGATGCTTTTTTCCGGAGAAGTTAGGCTCAACTCGGACAAAATTAGAGTGTATTAAATCAAAATGTGTACACAATTAGAACAACGTGGGGTCCAAAACAAAAGCAAGCCTAATTACGACACAACTCTAGCCATTTTTCTCAAAATTGGCACACGACACAACCCTAACTAGTTTTTTTTCAAAATTGGCACACGAGCAAATTTTGACATAATTATATGATTTGTTGTATTTACCGACCCGCACTTTAAAAACACGGGGGTCCAATATAAAATCAATCTAAAGTACAACCAAAAACATTCGAGTGTAATTTTCTTAAAATTGGTACAACCCGATCAGAAAAGAAAAACGAAATTCTATCGATATTTGATATTTTGACATTAAATTTTTTCCTATCAACATGAGATATAATTTAGTATTCTTGGATGTTAAAATATCTCAAATTGTATCAAAAAGTCCAAGCAAAAAAAACTAAATTATATCTTTAGTAGTTTTTAAGTGATTTTTTTAAATCAAAATTGTTACTCAAACATGTCTCAACAAGATTTTTCTTATCTAATTCAGTTATACCTGTGATATCAAGCGCTTTGTTTTTGTCGATTTGTAAAAAAAACTAGTAGGGTGACGGACTTATTTTGGACCAGAGGACCAATTTTGAACCACCTTGTCTAGCTCTCTTATAAAGCAACTAATCATGATATTTTTTAACGAATATAGTTAAAGCCCGGGAGCTTAATAAAATGCACAATTTTTTTTTCAAAACTAGTTGATTTATAAGAGAGTTAGACAAAATAAGTACGCTGCCCTATAGCTGTCTTTATTCGTTATTTTTCTGACTTCAATGAGTCAATTTTTTTTGTATTTTTTGTTTTGATATACATTATGACTATTATGACTTGTTTGCTTTGATGTTTTTGGATTTTTTTTAAATATTTTTGCTGTTAATATTTTTTTGTTCCAATCTTTATGTTTGTTTTAATAATTTATAAAAAAAAAATTTCAATAGTTTTTTTAGAATTAATTTAAAAAATATATTTTTTTGTTTTTCTTATTTTCTAGTTTAAATTAATTTTTTTTTATTTTTTTTTTTGTTTTTTTTTTATATTTTTACTTTTTTTTTATGTCTTTGTATAATTTATATTTTTATTTACTTTAATTTGTTTTAGTTTTAAATTTTTTATATTGTTTTTGTTTTGATAATTTGTTCTGTTTTGTTATTTATTTTTTGTAAGGATATTTTTTTTGTTTTGATTTTTTAATTTATGTTTTAATTTTTATTAGATAATTTTGTTTGATTTTTTGGTTAAAATTTGTTTTGTTTAAGTTTTTTTTTAGTTTTGATTTTTTTGTTTTGTGTTTAATTTAATTTGTCTGTTTTATATCAATTTTTTTTATTATTTTATTTTGATTTTTTTGTTCCGAATTTTTTAAATATTTTTCGAACCAATTTTTTTTTTCTAATTAATTATATTTATTTTGTATTGGTTTTTTTCAAATTTTTTTTATTATGTTTTGTTTTGTATATTTTTAATTTTTTTATTCTGATTTTTGAATTTCTTATTAATTATTTTATTCTTTTTTAAATGCTTTTTAATTGCATTTTTTTGTTTTAATTATTTCAATTTTTGGAGTTCTATTTTTATATTTTTGTTTGTTTTGATTTTTTTTTGTTTTAATATTTCTTTTATTTTTATCTTTTGTACGGATTTATTTTTTTTCGATTTGTTATAGTTTTGTTTAAATTTTTTTATTTCTTGTGATTTTTTTTTAAATTTTTTTAAATTTATTTTTCGTCTTGATTTAGTTTTTATTTCCTTGTGTTAATTTATTTTAATTTTTTGTTTTATTTTTTTTGTTTTATTTTTTTTTGTTTTGGTTTTTTTTCATTTTTTTTGTTTGGTTTTGATAATAATTATTGTTTTGTTTTGTTTTTTTTTCACTTTTTGGTTCGATTTCTTTTATTTTTTATATGTTTTTAATATTTTTTTTTGTTTTTTTTTTAATATTTTTATTTTGATTTTTTTTATTTTAATTTTGATTTTTTCTTATTTTTTTATTTTGATTTTTTTTATTTTTTATTTTGATATTATTTATTCTTTTGTTTTTATTTTTTTCAATTTTTTAGTTTCGTTTTTTTATATTTTCGTATTTTGATATCTTACTTTTCGGTTCAAATTTTTTATTTTTTATTTTGTTTTGTTTTTTTTTTTTGGTTTAGTTTTTTTTAATTTTTTTGTTTTGTTTTTTTTTTATTTTTAATTTTTTTTTAATTGTTTTGTTTTGCTTTTTTTGTTATTGTTTTATTTAGCTTTTTCAGTTGCTTTGTTTTGCTTTTTTAATTTTTTTTATTGTTTTGTTTTGCTTTTTATTTTAATTTTGTATTGAATTATTTTGCTTTTCTATTTTTTTTTGTTTGGTGTTTTTTTGTTTGTTTTGATTTTATTTTTTTTTTGTTTCAATTTTTTATTTTGTTTTTGTTTTTTATTCCATTTTTTTTATTCATCCAATTCTTTTGCTTTAATATTTGTATTAATTTTTTTTAATTTTTTTTTTTTTTTGGACATTTTTGCTTTAAATTTTTATTTTTTTTGAAATTTTAATTTTTTTTTTGTTTTTCTTAAATTTTTTTTTGTTTTGTTTTGTTTTTTTTTTAAATATTTTTTAATTTTTTTTTATTTTTTTCTTTTATTTTCTGTTTATTATTTTTTCAGCATTTTTTTATTTTTTTATTTGATTCTATTTAATTTTTTATTTTTATAATTTTTTCATTATTATGTATTTCTTTTAATTTTTTTATTTATTTTTTGTATATTTTTAATTTTTTTTTAATTTTTAATTTTTTTTTTATTTTTTTTGTTATTTCTTTTTTTTATTTATTTTTTATTTTTTTTTTCATTTTTTTTTATTTTTTTTTTATTTTTATTTATTTTTTTTTTTTTTAAGTTTTTTTTTATTTTTTTTAAAGTTTTTTTTTTATTCTTTTTTTTTATTTTTATTTTTTTTATTTACTTTTTTTTATTTATTTTTTTATTTATTTTTTTTTATTAATTTTTTTTATTTTATTTTTTTTATTTTTTTTTTTTTTATTTATTTTTTTTTATTTATTTTTTTTTTATTTATTTTTTTATATTTATTTTTTTATATTTTTTTTTTTAATTAATTTTTTTTTAATTTTTTTTATTTATATTATCTAATTTTTTTATTTATTTTTTTATTTATTTTTTTTATTTATTTTTTTTTATTTTTTTTTTATTTTTTTTTGTTTGTTTATTTTATTTCATTTTGTATTTTTTAATTTTTTTTTGTATTTATTTTTTTTTGTTCAGATTGTCTTGTATCTTCTTTTTTTTTGTTCTGATTATCTTGTATCTTTGTTTTTGTTCTGATTGTCTTGTATCTTTTTTTTTTTGTTCTGATTGTCTTGTATCTTTTTTTTGTTCTGATAGTCTTGTATCTTTTTTTGTTGTTGTGATTTTTTTTTGATGGTTTTGATTTTGTTTATTTTATTTTTTTTTTTCATTTTTATGTTTTGATTTTTTTTTTTGCTTTTTTTTTGCTTTTTGTTTTGATTTTTTTTTATTGTTTCCTATTTTTTCTTGTTTTGATTTTTTTTATTTTTTGTTTTGATTTTTTTCTAATTTTGCTTTTTTTTTGTTATGATTTTTTTTCTGATTAATTTATTTTTTTGGTTTGTTTTTTTTTAATTTTTAATTTTAATTTTTTTGTTTCGATTTTTTGTGTGTTTTTGTTTTGATTTTATTGTTTTGTTTTGATTTTTTTCATATTTTTGTTTTGTTTTGATGATAATTATTATTATTTGTTTTGATTTTTTAATTTTTTTAATATAAATTTTTTGAAATATTTTTTTGTTTTGATTTTTTTAAATTATTTTTGTTTTGTTTTTTAATTTTTTTTTTAATTTTTCTCTTTGTTGATTGGCTGGTGGTTTAAAACAAGAAAATGCAGTTTTCTAAATGTATGCTGGGACATACACACGCACAACGCTCCTTCGATTCATTCGAGTAAAAGATCCTCGCTGGCTGCCTGACGCTTGGCCGCTGATTGTTACCATCCTCCTTTGTCAAGTGATGGGATATGCAGAAACGAGATAAAGTTTTATTTGGTTTCAAATACAGTGTGCAACGCAGTTGCGCTAGGAGTACAATGCCAGCAGTCACAAGGCTTATTATTGCCCATCGTGTGCTAATCTTATGCCAATTACGTGCATAAACCGGGATGTCATGATTAGAATAGATCCTGAACTGTGGGTGTATGAGACTTTTTTCTATCTTCAAAATAGATTTTGAAGCATACAGCACCCCACATTCATGGTTTTCCCACAATTTCCAGTTGGATTTCAACTGATAATATCTCCTGAACCAAAGGTAATCCTTTTTATGTCCGCTAATGTGCCATCTATAAGACCAGAACAAATTTTAAATCCTTCTTCTGTCACTTGGAGTTGGACCGTCACGAGGTGGCGGACAATAAAAAATAATACAAATTTTCAATTAATTGGAACAAATCGTTTTTTCATTTTTATGTTTTGATTATTTTTTTTTGCTTTTTTGTGTTGCTTTCTTTGTTTTTATTTTTTGTTATTTCTTATTTTTTTCTTGATTTGATTTTTTTTATTTTTTGTTTTGATTTTATTTAAATTTTTCTTTTTTTTTTGTTTTGATTTTTTTTTCTGATTGATTTATTTTTTTGGTTTGTTTTTTTTTAACTTTTCATTTTAATTTTTTTTTGTTTTGATTTTTTTTGTGTTTTTGTTTTGATTTTATTGTTTTTATTGTTTTGTTTTGATTATTTTTATATTTTTGTTTTGTTTTGATGATAATTATTATTATTTGTTTTGATTTTTTAATTTTTTTAATATGAATTTTTTGAAATATTTTTTTGTTTTGATTTCTTTTTTTTTATATCTATTAATTTTTTTTAAATTTTGGTTTCCTTTGAATTTTTTCGTTTCGATTTTTTTTGGTTTAGTTTTGATTTTTTTTTGTTTTGATTTTTTAAAATTATTTTTGTTTCGTTTTTTAATTTTTTTTTAAATTTTTCTCTTTGTTGATTATTGTTCTTTTTTTAGTTTAGATTTTTTTAAATTTTGAATTTTTGATTTTTTGTCTTGAACATTTTTTGTTGACGTTGTTATTTTTATGCATTTCCCAAAATGGAATAGGATTAGTGTTGAAACTATTAAAAAAGTTCTATAGTGTTGCTTAAAACTATATTCAGATTCCTAAATGCAAAAATTCGGATATATTTTATTTCATCTCATCATTTCAGATCAAGAAAAAAAAAGCTACAGCCATTTAGGTTGAAGAGAAACAAAGATTATATCCCACCGTAAAGCAAAACAAAGCCAAGAAATCAATTTAATTCAATTCCAATCGAATGACAACAAATCAACTGGTACAGAATGTATGTAGGTGGTTTCGTAATGAAGACAGACACAGCAGAATTGAACTTCCCCCGAGAGAGGCTTCCTGTCACTGGAAGTGCGCGAACCGGAGATTTGTTGACTTCATTTGATCTGGCTGGCTGGACTCATAGAAGCGTGTAGGTAGGCCGTCGGCAACAAAGTTAAGAAACCTGCTCGCTCCAGACTTGGGACTGACTTTGGAAAGACTTGATTCTGCACTCGGGGGAAATATTTGTTCAAGTCAATGCACAATCGAACTGCATCTGGTCCAATAAAGAGAATCCAGGAAATCCAAGAATGAAATGGTACCCGGCTGATTACGTCAAGTGGTGGGTGAGTTTGGTTATGAATGAAATCGGCTGCATCCCGACTCATAAATTTTTCTGCAAACCTTTCCATTTGAAGGCCGGGTTGATTCGAACGGTGTTGGAGTGGGTGGCTTATAAAAAAGTTCTACCCATTTCGTAATCTTTTGAAAAGGGGGCCTTTGACGCAGACTTACATACATTAAGGTGGGATGACCAAAATTACCACATGCCAGCAACTCAGCGTTCGTTCAAGCATGATATGGTGGTGTGTTTGTTTGTTTTGGTCTGCATAATAATTTTGCCCAGCTGAGTCCAGCCATTGGAGCTGCTATGAGGTCTCTCGATTGCATGAACAATTTGATAAGGCCCAACCCAACTCAATTCAAGACGAACGTCATCATCAGTGAATGAGTTAACGCATGTTTCAAATGGACACAATCGCTTATTTTGTAACCCGCCCATGTCAACAATTGGTGGCGTCGTCGGTTTTTTGCGTAAACGAAACTAATGTCACTTTTGAAGCTTGACTTATTAATCATAGACTTTCAGGATTTATTTCATCATATATTTATTCCCACAATCCAAAAGTTCGAACTGTGCATTTTGTCATTCATTATTTTTATTTCAAATCAGCGGAAGGTCAATCCAATTTCACCTTACCCGCGAGTGAAACAACTGCAAGCTGTCGGAGGCCAAAGCAATCTTTGGTCGCATGACACAGTCGTGATGACGGTGATTCGTTAAAAACATACCCGGTATTTATCGAAGCTTCCCGGTACCTAGCTGACTCTGACAAACTAGAGCACTCTGTGTGTACCCGACCCGAGAATAAGTATCTGCTAGATATACTAAAAAGTTCGTTCACTCTCTATTAGACTAATTAGACCGAGCAGTCATGGAAGACGACGACGACGACGACCAGTTCCCGGCTGCCGGAATGCATTCAAAGTATCTACCGTAGAGATGTGAGCTGTGCCGTTTTCCCTCTCTCTGTGCTGCTCATTCCTGTGTTTCATTCTGCCAAATGGAGCGCAAATGTTGACGACACTCGTCCGACGACGAACAACATAATCATCATCAGCAGTAACAGATTCGCCATCATTATTGTCATTGTCGTTTGCGAACTTTGTTTCTAAATACTGCCAATGGTATGCCCTGCTTGAATTATGTTACTTCAACTTAAGTTAACTATTTACTGCTAGTCGTTTCAGTATTTTTTGTCAGTCCAATAAGTGGACAATCTAATACACATTTGTTGATTAGAAACAGAAATTTTGTTTGAACAATCAGTCTTCCAAATCCTTAGAACCCAATAATTAGTTGATCTAGTGAAGGTAGTTTATTGAAAGTACCCTGGTCGACCGTCAGTGATCAACGCTGCTGTTACGGTTGACCGGATGCGAATTTAACGCGAAATTTGTTTATGCTTCACTGATGCGGAAACCATAACTTTTTCAAATGATTGGTTTTTAAATTTGCGTACCATTCCTTAGGCTTTGAGGGGTAACAACTTCATCTACACACAACTTGAATTAAACTAGAAACGAACAAATATCTTGTGGATTTAAAGAATAGTCTATAGTTTCTATGGTTTCTGTTTAAACGTTCGTTTATTATGTTTTACCTAGTTGTGATACACCCAAAGAAGAGGTTGCAAGATTTCAATGCCGATCGGAGCCAACGCAATGCCAAAAATGTGCTAAAGCGTACATTGTGCCAAAGATTGCATTTGTGACTACTGGCATAGAGACTCGAATTTCCGAGCAAAATATAAAACGCATTACCACTTCATACAGACATTCAAGCGAAACAAGAATTGTTGTAAAGGGTGATACGGTCAAAATTTGGTAAAATCTCAACTTGACGTATTTCTTTCAATTTTGCATTTAAAAAACCTGAATACCCCTCATTTTGAAGGTGTGTGTGTGTGTGTGTGTGTGTGTGTGTGTGTGTGTGTGTGTGTGTGTGTGTGTGTGTGTGTGTGTGTGTGTGTGTGTGTGTGTGTGTGTAGAATGTATGTCCTATTTTGATTTTGGAATTCACTCTTCAGTTGTCAAAATGCCGTCCAAGGAAGAAGAGCAGCGTATTAAAATTTTGCTCGCGCATCGCGAAAATCCGAGCTACTCGTACGCAAAGCTGGCAAAATCGCTTAAAGTTGCCAAATCAACCGTTACAAATGTAATTAAACTGTATGGATCGGGGGAAATTGAAAACCGGAAGCCGCTGAGACGACAAAGAGAGTTGCCGGTAGTTTCAAGCGAAACCCTAACCTCTCTCTCCGAGATGCCGCAAACGAGCCGGACTATCGACTTAAAAGAAGGTGTGACTCCAAATCGAGATGATAAACAAAATACGACGGCCAAAGCGCGATTCCGGAGGCTGAACACGACGATGCTGACGAAGTTTGACTGCGTGGTAATGGACGACGAAACCTACGTCAAAGCCGACTACAAACAGCTTCTGGGACAGGAGTTTTATACGGCAAAAGGAAGGGGAAAGGTAGCAGATATTTTCAAGCACATGAAACTGTCAAAGTTCGCGAAGAAATATCTGGTTTGGCAAGCCATCTGTACCTGTGGTTTGGAAAGCAGCATTTTCATAACTTCCGGGACAGCGGGACTGTCAACCAAGAAATGTACGTGAAAGAGTGTTTGAATAAACGTTTGCTGCCTTTCCTGAAGAAACACGGTTTTTCCGTACTGTTTTGGCCGGATTTGGCATCTTGTCATTACGGTAAAAAGGCCATGGAGTGGTACGCCGCCAACAACGTGCAGGTGGTTCCCAAGGACAAGAGATCTCTCAACACGCCAGAGCTTTGCCCAATTGAGAAATACTGGGCTACTGTCAAGCGGAACCTGAAGAAGACCAAAAAAACTGCTAAGGACGAGCGGCAGTTTAAGGCAAACTGGCTTTCTGCAGCGAAGAAGGTATAAAAGGTGGCTGTACAAAATCTGATGGCAGGGGTTAAGCGTAAGGCTCGGCAATTCGGATTTGGAAAAGCGGAAGCCTAACTGAATATTTATCCTGAATTGTATACTAATTAAACTTGAAAAAGAAATTTAATTTGACTTTTTCAAATAAACGATTTCACCGATTTACACGCGTTTTCCCTTGACCAAATTTTGACCGTATCACCCTTTACTTTGTCTTGTGATTGAAATGGGAGAAATGATAAAATGTATTTTTTGCTCCGCAAGTTTTTCACCTGCCGGCTTACAAACACACGCACAGCGTTCGGCCGATTCATTCGAATAAAAGATCCTCGCTGGCTGCGTGACGCTTGGCCGCTGATTGTTGCCATCCTCCTTTGTCTTGTGATGGGATATGGAGAATTTGCAGCGCGGTTGCGCTAGGAGGACAATGCCAGCAGAACAGTCAAAAGGCTCATTATCGTCCATCGAGTGCTAACTTATGCTCATTAGGTGCAAAAAACCGGGATGTCATGGTTGGAATAGATCCTGAACTGTGGATGTGAGAAACTTGTTTCTAACTCCAAAATAGAGTTTGAAGTATACAACCCTTCACAACCATGGGTCACCCACAATTGCCAGTTACTTTTGATTTTTACTTATGATATCTTGTCAACCAAAAGTAATACATCAGACTGAGTCGATTTGGCGCCATTTTGAATTTCGCAAACCCTTCGTTTTGGTTCAAAATTCATCCATGATTATTTGCAGGATTTTTATTCTGAAAAATCAACATGATTTTTATTCCGTCTGTGGAACCGAGCCTACTGATGGGTTTTAAGTGCCAATTTATAGAAAAATCCGCTGAACACCTTTGTCCAGGCTTGCAATTTCTCTAACGAGAATCACCGATGTGCTCGGTTTTCGATTACCGGTAGAGATTCTCTGAAACGCACCGCAGAGATTTTTAGCCGAACCTCTGTAGAGAATCTGTAAATCAACACGACAGAGCTAACACACACTACAGTGAAAAAATGTTTCACCAAGGAGAGCGACAGCGAACGGCAGCTGGCTTGACTTGTTGCGTTTACCAACACATACGAAGCTGAACCACTCGCCCGAAA
The DNA here is from genome assembly GCF_029784155.1 of Uranotaenia lowii. Classification (NCBI taxonomy): domain Eukaryota; kingdom Metazoa; phylum Arthropoda; class Insecta; order Diptera; family Culicidae; genus Uranotaenia; species Uranotaenia lowii. The sequence continues at coordinate 146,444,530 of NC_073692.1, forward strand.
CATTCATCGTTTGTTGATGCTATTATTATGCACACCGTCGTGTTTGTTTTTGTCTTTGCTTTTTGGTGGCTTCAACTAGTCGGTTCTGTGTTTTCACCGGGGTGCTCTACAGTGACAAATCGTCGCACGCCGGAGCTATTGAACTTACACGCTCTTTTTTTTAAACTCAAAATTAAGTATGACCGAGGTTCAAAACATAGTTCGATTCTATGAACTTAAAGTTAAGTATCCTTTTTTCCTCCTTGCGATGGATCAAAACGGAGTTCGAACTGCGAACTCAAAATTGATCCCTGTTTTTCCTTCGGCGAGGGATCAAAGCTGAGTTCGACCTTATGAACTAAAAATTGAACTCTCTTTGTTGGACTGAAAACACTTAGCGAGTTCAGTTCGATCCGGAACAGCAACCAACGAACACGTCGCAAAATTTTGTCGTTCCGGAACAATTACCGGAAGACTATGAATAATGAAATGCATGTTCACCGTGTCAGCGTAAAATTCTGTCCGTCATTGTCATCATACGGTGAGCGGCTTGGAATGTCCGGAAACTTCCGGATGTTGTTTACTTCCCTTAGGAAGTAATATCCGGAAGTTTTCTTTGACCGGGAGTGTCAAAACTTTCCACCGCTCTGAAATTGCAATGCAATGTACCGGAACAGCAACATCCGGGTACAACAAATTTTAATCATCCTTTAATTCCCTGAAAATCAGCTACCCTCGAAAAAAAAAGGATAAATTCGAGTTCGGCTGCCGAACTTAGTATTGAGTATGCCTATCAGAACTCAGTTTTGCTATTGCCCAGTCAAACTCAAAGTTGAGGGAAGCCACCGAAGTGCTGTTTTGAACCAAAACTACTTAATTTTGAGTTTAAAAAAAAGAGCGTGTAGGTGTGTGTGGCTTTCGAAACCGGGGTGCGAATAATGTGTGGAGAGGATCGAAAAATCTCACCCGGGTGATTTGCAATCGCACGGGGGTGTTTTTTCTCCGTTCTCCGTTTTTCTCGGTAGAGAATGGCATCTCTGCCTTTGTCGAAGGTTGTTGGCAAAAAAGTTATCAGATGTTGGAAAGAAATATGTCTTTTGGCATTGAAAAACAATCAATTCAACTGACATCACTTCTGGTTGGTGCCTATCGAGGTATTGCTTGCAAAGTACACGCTCCTTTTTTTAAACTCAAAATTAAGTAGTTTTGGTTCAAAACAGCACTTCAGTGGCAGCACTCAACTTTGAGTTCGACTGGGCAATCGCAAAACTAAGTTCTGATAGGCATACTCAATACTAAGTTCGGCAGCCGAACTCTAATTTATCGTTTTTTTTCGAGGGTAGCTTATTTTCAGGGAATTAAAGGATGATTAAAATTTGTTGTACCCGGATGTTGCTCTTCCGGTATATTGCATTGCAATTACAGAGCGGTGGAAAGTTTTGACACTCCCGGTCAAAGAAAACTTCCGGATGTTAGTTCCTACGGGAAGTAAACAACATCCGGAAGTTTCCGGACATTCCAAGCCGCTCACCGTATGATGACAATGACGGACAGAATTTTACGCTGACACGGTGTACATGCATTCCATTATGAAGTTCCTTCATAGCCTTCCGGTAATTGTTCCGGAACGACTAAATGTTGCAACGTGTTCGTTGGTTGCTGTTCCGGTTCGAACTGAACTCGCTAAGTGTTTTCAGTCCAACAAAGAGAGTTCAATTTTTAGTTCATATGGTTGAACTCAGCTTTGCTCCCTCGCCGAAGGAAAAAAAGGGATCAATTTTGAGTTCGTAGTTCGAACTCCGTTTTGAACCATTGCAAGCAAGAAAAAGGGTACTTAACTTTAAGTTCATAGAATCGAACTATGTTTTGAACCTCGGTCGTACTTCATTTTGAGTTAAAATAAAGAAGCGTGTAGTCATGCAATACTCACGTATTCAGCATAAATGGGATCAGTACACTGTTTGCAGTTTTGTGTAGTTATTTTAATTCGTTTAAGGGCGAAATTAAGGCGGATACATGGATGTTAACTTCATCTTTAGGTAGAATAATGCCATGAGTTATGTCCCAAAGATGACTTTGGAAGAGTGTTTCGAGAGAATCATTTTCTGGAGTGGAAAGGTCGTAATCCAGATCTGAATCCTATTTACAAGCTAAGGACAATCTTTGCCAGATATTTCTAGGTTGATAAATAGACGTTTGAATCAGTCCATAAACTGCAAATAGGCGAAAGAAACGAAGGAACTTCAAGATTTACAATTTTTTAAGGCGGTTGGAACTAGAAACTTTGGATTATTTAATTATCTGAATGTCAAACCAAATATTTTAGACTTTTCTGATAACAGGTAGACTACCCTATCATTTACATTAACAATTTTTGGTTTTTCAATCAGTAATTTCGGTGTTTTCATCACAAAATATGAATTTCCAGCGCAAAAATTATTTTTTTTAGCTTTTTTTCACCTATTATAAAAACATTTGAGTTGTGTTTTAGTAAAAAAAAAACGTGTATTTTGTAAGATCTATCAAATGCTATATTTTTTGATGATATTCCTTTTCATATCAAAATATACCTCAAAATTGTGTTTTTGCATATACACCCATAGAAGAGGTTGCAAAAAACGAATGCCTATTTAGCAAATCTCTGTGCCAAAAATACGCTGAAAAGTGTACTGTACCAAAGATGATATGATTGGGAAAGCACTACGGGCATAAAGACTCGAGCTTCCAAGCAAAATGATGCATGACTACTCTAAATTCATTCATAACTAGAAAAACATCTTATGGTCCTTTCATCCTATTGGATAATTCATATAAAAAAAATGGTGGGAATCGAACTCATTGCAACATCTAATCTGGGCTTGCTAGTCCGATATCTTACCCAGTGCACCATCTTAGTCGGTTAGCAAACGAAAGTTTAATTTCATAGTCTTTCTGCCACTGCCGATTACCAAAAAAACGCACTGCATTAAGCCTCGTCCACACTCGGCAACTTGAAGTGCGATTTCGGTTGATGAAACTTGTTTATGTTTACATTTTGGTTGCTGAAGTCTCCCATACTCAAGTTGCCGAGTGTGGACTAGGCTTTAGCGGTCTATTGTAAACCAAGATTTTTTTCTCTAATGCCGGTTTACATACACACATAACACACGGTACATCATTCAACAACTTTCCTGCTAGCTGATTGTTTCCGTACTGCTTTGTCTTGTGATAGGATGTGGTATATGTTTTATTTGGTTTCTTTCAGACATATGCAATGCGGTTGCGCTGGGAGGCCAGTGCCAGTTATTAGAAAGCTTGTTAATGCCGATCCGGCATAGAATTTTATGGGGCTTGTGATATAGCTCAGTTGGCAAGTCTGTTGTCTCCTGAGCCGATGTCCGCGAGTTCGAGCCCAAGAGTAAACATCGAACACAGTTGTACCGGATAGTTGTTCAATAACGATCCGCCAACTGCAACGTTGATAAAGTCGCGAATGCCATAAAGATGGTAAAACGACTATAATCGAAACAAAAAAAAAAAAAAATAGAATTTTATATCGATAATTCCACCTCCAAGGAATTTCATTATTGGAGTAGAGTCTTAATTTTGGGTTTAGGACTTTCTACCACTGTATGATACTGGTTGGTCAAAATGTGCAGTCAAATCACACATCAAACCAATCATGTATTTTTTTTTAATTCCAACTTCGATAACACAGTCAAATTACACTGACATCGGGGAATTTCATCAAACCGAGTGTTGTATACTGAAATTTACTTTCTGCATTTAAAAGAACTTTCGTATTTGGAACTTTAGGCCGAATGAACAGTCAAAAACTAGGATCTTTGGCCGATGGTCGTTGTACCGAATAAGCGCTTGGCAGAATCCAAGCAAACATTTTTGTAGCTATATAATGCTGCTTTGATATATGTACGTTCCATATACATTATAATGATCGTATGAAAGTTAAAAAAAACGGCATCTACCTATCAAAGTGGAGGCAATATACATACCTACATAAATTTCATTTGTTTCTAAGCGATGAAAACTACACCAATTGGACCCGACATCTTATTCGTATCAATCGGAAAAATGCAAGAGAGCTGCTCTCATAGACTTCGAATCGTTGCCAGCGACAATATTTTCCAGTTCTCTCATTGGTCAATATTACTCAATTCTCATCTGTTTTTTAGCCATCTGGATCACTGCTGGTTGCAGAGGGAACATGACGTTGATTTTCTCATTCGAAATTCGAGCGGGAGCAAAATCATTTCAAAACTTAGAAACATGGCGGACTTTCTATCATATCCGATGTAAACCGACTTCACACGACATTTTATATGATCTTTTCACTATGCGGTTGGAATGGCGATTTGCAACACCATTGTAAACGATTTAAGTTATCATATCTGATACGATTTCATGTTTGCTGGGAATGGACTTTAGACAAAATAAATACTAAGCTGATAAGTCAATCCGACTGCATGGATGATGTGCAGTGCCTGGATCGTTCATTCGAATTTTCTGTAAGTTTCTTGTTTAGATGTAGAAACCATACATATTAACGCAAGGAAGGTTTGTAAGTTTTTTTTATCCTTGGGCCATTTTTTATCCCAAAATTTTTAAAGTGTTAAATTTAAAGCTTAGTGGTTGGAACCCTTTTTTTATCTACTTGGAAGGATTATACATCCTTCTCAAGTTGATACTTAAACTTATTTGAATGCAGTTCAATGCGCATTTTGATGATGACAATTGTATAAAAACGTATTAAATGAAAGTTATTTTTGATTTAAATTCTTCTCTAACTTACCGAGTATCATTTTCGATAAGTCATCAATCAAACCTGAAGCTGACGAATATTCAACCGCAAATGATCAAGTCATTTAACCAAAAACGCGCATTTCCAACAGCCGCTTGCGAGTCAATCAACTTTCTTTTGCCGCCACGACTGACTTCCTTTTGCCAGTTTCAACTCGCGAAAAAATAATCTGTTGGCAAAGCAAGAAGGTGAAACACTCTTCCAAAAACGACGACGAATGGCGTCTCCCTCAAGGTGAACAGGCATCCGCCTACCAACAAAATTTTATGGACTCACCATTTCCTTTGTTACATTTACTTTCGCGGAGCAAAACCTTTGAAGCTGGGAAAAAATAGCGCTAGAAATTGAGTGTGGAAAAAAATTGCAAACAAACAAACATACCAATCCAGCATCTCTTTTACTAATCTTATCAGAAGGAGGATGGAAAAAATCATTGAACTTGAGCAGGTTCCAAGTGAGAGGGAGGAAAAAAGTTAAAATCACCTCGCGATTTAGTCAGCAACGTTTAGCTTTGGAGTGAAAAAAAAATTGTTTTCTCATTGTATGTTGAAATCGGTTAGCTAAACTTGCTGTGGAACTTAAGGTTAACTCAATTTATTTTAAAAGTATTTGGCAATAATTATCATTTGATGAGGACGCCTGTGCCTAGGGGTATTGAATTAATTTCGCAATTAGGAAGAGACCCGTGAAAACGATTCGTTTTTGAGGTTTTTAATCGAAATTGACAGATTGGACACACCAGCTATGATCCAACTCCGACGAGATTTCGGATCACGTTACATCTAAGCTTCCGCTATATTCGTTATAAACAAAGATATCAGAGAGAGTGAAAAAAATTAGTTCGCAAAAACGATAAAACTGTAACGCCCATCTTTTGCACATCGAATGCACAAAAAAACATGAAACGAGATCAAAATGAGAAGCTGCAGCAGTAATCACAACATCATTTCGCCATGTTATACAACATTAATCATAGCTCAGCTCTCAGTCAGCACTCATCAAGCATCGATATCGCGTACCTTATGGGGCCCAAATGGGAAAAAGCAAAAGCGGTGGAAATTTGAACATTAAGAAAATTTAGAGAAAAACGAAGGCAACACCATGTGAACACCGTAGACGTTTTTCTCCCTATTTTCCTCCACCTTCCGATAGTCGGATGGATCGATGGATGCAACACAAATCTCACCAGTCAAAAAAAAAACAGGGAAAGTTGCCGCACCGCGCGCATTCGAATCTCGTGAGCAATAATTGATTTTTTGAACAGCAGTGAAACAAATGTACCTTGCGCGAGATGAGAAAGTTTCGATTAAGTTTCGCGGATGATTACGTGCGCTTGCTTGCGCGATGCATGAATCGGAATGATTTGCTTGGGCGCCAAAAATTAGCCTAACCATATATGATCGCTGAGCGCAAAACCGGAAAAATGATCAAGGTGCTTTGACTAGTTAGTGAACCAGTGAATAAGTGCGGAGGAGCCTTAATGATTTGATTGTGTGTTTTTTTTCCCTCGAAGGTTTTTGGAATGTTTAAAAAAACACGCAATCTGACCGTTTAATAAGTTTAATCTGCAAAACTAATAACATCCTAGTTAGATGCGTTACGTGTGCGCGCGATTTCGAAACATGTAACACTTTTGCTCACACGTAATTGGAGTTTTGTTCGTGAGTTTCAGCGAGCCAGCAAACAAAGCTCAGCTTTTGGGCAATATTTCCCCTAAGAAAAAACGGAATAAAAATTCATGGAAAATTACGTTACAAAACAGTTAAGATCAACTGACGAGTATACTTAACATAATGCGATTGCATTTATTGCATTGATGTTTATATAACCTATGAAGTGTTCTGATGTAATTAGAGATTTGTCAGTTAACAAAAATAAGCCAGAAATTTGTTATATTATACTGAACAGATTTGGGGTAATTTTTTATTTTCTAAAACCCTGGGGTCTTAAAAGCTTCGTTTTGGTTCCAAACTCATCCATGATTTTTTGCAGAATTTTCAAGTAACGTTTACATAAGAAAATTTGAACTTTTAGGTTTGTATGAAAATTTTCATATTTTGTACTGAAAAATAAACATCATTTTTGTTTCTTCTGTGGAACCGAGCCAGCTGATGGTTTTTGTGCCAATATATAAATTCTATAATGGAAATTTTCCGCGAAACCACTTTGTCGAAGGGCGTCATTTCGTTTCTTATTAGGTAAAAACGTTATAAGCTGTTTTACAGGGATATGTCTTTTGCAATTGAAAAACAATAAATGCAATTGACACGAGTTGGCATTCTGTTTTGCAGTTTTTCAAAGTTTTTTTTTTTTAATATACGATGTTTCTGATGACCTTCAATGCATAAAATATAAAAAAAAAATAGGTGTGGATGGGGTACGGAAATTGTATTTTAGGGTTGAAGGTTGAAGCGGATTTTATAAATTAACCACAATAAATGAAGAGACTTATTGGAAACAATAATTTAACATTAGACTGAGTCGATTTGCGGTCATTTTTGAATTTCTCAAACCCGTTCGGGTAGTTTGGGTCAAAACTCATCCATGATTTTTCGCAGTATTTTTAAGAAACGTTTACATGAATAAATTTGATAAAAGTTTCATCGTTCTCCAGAAGTTTTGTTCACATTTATTTTTTGAATATTTCTTTGAAGTACTTATTGTATTTTTTATTATTCAGCTCGATTAAACTATTTTTATAAATTATCTGCTGTACTCTCTACATCATCACTATGAGCAAATTCCAGGTCTCTTTTTCCATCTAGATTTCGGTAGATCTTTAATAAAATAAAATTTTTCAATCATCTAAATCATTCTTAACACCAAAAACTTCGCATCGTTCGCAATTTTAATCAAATTATGGAATAACAATTTTTTTCGTGAATCATTTGTGTAGAATTGATTCGACCTAGGATGGGTTTACTACATATAAGCCAGCAACATTCCAACATTTGTTTTCACATGCATTGCTTAACCCTCATCTGTCCCTGAATTGTTTACCCGTTAAAGTCCCTGGAGTGTCAATTCGACACTCCTGACTAAAAACCAATGTATCTCACTTGATTTTCAACCGATTTTTACTAAATTTATAGTTTTGGAAACCTCGTAATGTAACTTAAGTCCATTTTTAGAAAATATTCCGCTACATTACCTCAGTTTTCCGTTATTCAAAGTCAAAGAAAAAAAATCCAAAAAAACATACTTCGGAAAAAAAGATCGTAGATCCGCTACGGAATGTTAAAAAAAATACACTTAGAGTCCAAAAAAGTTGATGTTAGAAGCTATACGTTGCACATAATAATATATTTCTTTGTAATTTATTAAGAGCATGACCACAAAAAATGTAAAAAATAGTGTGAAAACCATACTTTTCAATCAATCAGTCGTAAAAATTGTTTAAGTCACACCAGATAAGTTTTAAAAAGAGGATTGGGAAGTTGACGTAATTTGGCACATTTTCGCATTTTTTTTTATTTAAAAAATACGGAGCCAGAATTTTTGACGAATTTTTAAAAGTACCCGTTTTTTCGAACCTTTCATCAATTTGCAATTTCACAGATTTTTCTAAGACTTAAATACAACTTTGCGCAGGATTTTGAGTATATTTATGCGAGATTTCTGTAATAAATTTATATTTATCAGAAATTTCATACCGATTTTAGTGATGTAACTACATTAGCGTCTCTCTTTTCAAAATTTATCTAGTACGACTTAAACAATTTTGACGGTTCGTATAGCGTATAGCGTAACGTATAGCTTCAAATTTCAGCTTTTCTGGACATTAAGTGACATTTTTTTAGCATTCCGTAGCTGGTCTACAGTCTTTTTCCGAAGAATGTCTTTTTGGTTTTTTTTCTTAGACTTTGAATAACGGTAAACTGAAGTGTGTTAGCTGAATATTGACTGAGAAACATATTTGAGTTGCACTACGAGGTTTTCAAAACTTTATTTACTGAACTAGTAAAAATCGGTTGAGATACAAGAGATACATATGTATATAGCGGGTTTAAGCGAAGAATGTCAAATTGACACTCAAGGTCTGATTATTAAGTTTTTTCTTACGCTTTCAGGGTGCGTCCATAAAAAAGTAATGAAGCAAAATTAAATATTTTAAGAATTCATTGAGGGTCCCCGAAGATTTTTTTTTTATTTGAATGCCCACGAATAACGTTACAAGCCGCCAAGCTTCCAATAGTGTCATATTGACACTCAAGAGCGGATAAGGGTTAAACGTTAAAAGCAGTGTTCACTTTCTTTCGTGAGCAGTCCCTATGAACGATCCCTTTTCTTGGCGTTTAACACAAAAGAGGAGTCAAGGATCGGATAGTTTGGTAGTCCAAAAAAAATCTCGATGTACAAATTTAAGATGATATTTTAAAATAAACAATACAAATTTTGTAGAAATAATCTAAAAAATTTTCGGCAAGTTGAAAAAATTAAAAAAAAAACACTGTCTCGAAGAATCTCCAAGTTCACTTGTATTTAAGTTAGAATGCTGTTTTGAGTACAGAAATTCCAGGAATGTCATGTGGTTTTGCTTGTTAACACATTATTTATGAGCAATTATATAACACGGCTGTAAGATTTTTGTTACTCCGCACACCACATTTATGTCAGTCTGTCGTGAACGTAAAATCAAACTTCTGAAAAAAGTTGTAAATTTGACTTAAATTTTAGGAAAAGTCCGGTCCGGTTGGGGGCCGTTCAAATATTACGTAACGCAATTTTCAGTAATTTTAAACCCACCACCCCCCCCCCCCCACTCCCCTACGTAACACATTTTTATCAGATTTTCTATCAAAAATTTCCAAACCGTAACAAACTGCTATACCCCCTCCCCCCCTAAAAGCGTTACGTAATATTTGAATGGCCCCTTGCCCGGGTTTCTTTGAAAAACCCCTGTTTTATCCGGATTTATTCACTTCGAAAGCTAAATCTAGCAAAAAACTCTAAAGAAATGAGTAATCAACGCACACATTTATTCACATTGGGTTGTCAAGTCCTTAAATAACTACTCATTATATTAGCGATAGCTATTTGTCACTTTCTACTTCTAAAATTCCCTAACTGGGGAAGTACTCATTTCTCAATGAGTAATTTGGTACCTCTACTCAGAATTTTTAACAACACTGTTGCATCACTGCAAACCTAGTTTGAGTAGTCTTGCTTAACCGTGTGATGATGTGGGCTGTCACATTTAATCCTAAACGCAAAATAATTTTCACTTTAAAAATAAGTGGCATCTGTAGTAAATTTTCGCCGTACGCAATTTCATTTGAATTTTAAGTGATGGGTCAAGTGAACTCACTTAAGTGACCGGTTAAGTGAAATTTATCTGAATTTCTAAGTAAGTTTCTAGTTAATTATCTCTCGCGTTTTTAAATAAAAGAACATTTATAGAACACTACTTTGATACAGTAGTTTTTCGATTTTATCACGGTCAAATAAAATTTCACCGTGAATATGGTGAAACCGTGAATTTGGCGAAACTAAAAATAATTTATAATATATAATATTTTCAGTAGTGGAAACGTTTTGTATCAATAAATTTCGATCATAAGGCGTAATTATCAAAGATTACTAAACAAAAAGGATCGTTTTCAGTTCTAATTATTCTTCTCTAAAGCAAATTTTTAGGCTTTTTCTTGAAATAAAACCATGTTGTATATCCATTTGATAGTCTACATCTAATTAAAGTGAATTATTTTGTTTTGATGGGAATTTAACAGTCGTTATCTCTTATTTCGATTTTGAAAAAAAGTTCAAAAAAATTAGCATAAAAAATTTGTTTTTGCTTATTTCAAATTTCAATATTTTAATCTTAACACCTTTGATGAACTAAAAAGTATATTTATTCGAAAAATATTTAAAAATTTGCTCAACTTAGACTTTTTCAGTGTGTTTCTCGAAATTTGCTTTATGGGCAAATAATCTTTTGTCTTTATATGTAGAAAAACAGAAATCTTTGTCATATTTTCAAACAAAGCTAGCAGAATTTCATTTTATTCTTCCAAAATTATCCATTCAGACAATACTAAAGGCTATCCAATAAGGATGACGCACGCCACCCTTTAAAATAAACAAGTTCAACAAAGAAATCAGAGACATCTCTTTTCAAAAACGCTTTAATTTCTCCCACATTTTTATATGATTCGCATAACCAAAAAAGTTAAATATTTTAAAGCGACTAACCAACCCAATTGTAACAACACTAGCATCAGCGTGACGTTAAAATACTTGTGTCGATTATTACAAGCGTTTTTAAAATCCAAATGACGATTTTAAACACTATACATATAAAATAAGCAGTTCAATGGCATTTTCATATTATTGGATACCTATATACTATAACATAAACCATAAAAAATATCATAAACAAAGACGCTCTGTGCTTTTGAATGAAAATTAAGGACCTGGTAATGGTAATCGATAAGATCGAAACAATAACCGTGATAAAATCGAGCGTGAATTTGGCGAGTATTGATAAAATCGAATAGTGATAAAATCGAGAAACTACTGAACTTACATTACGCTTTCGCCATAAATTTATTGATTGGAAAATTCCATCGTAATCCCAAGGCAGATCGGTTACTGCGGATAGTGCGACTTCTAAAACTTCCCTGCTGCAAACCATAATATCTGTCCAGTTCAACCCACAAGCTGAAACATGATAAATGAATAACCTTTAAATAACTTTTTCTTACATCACGTTTAACACAAACTACCGCCAGAATCGCCTAGTAAAGAGTTGTGAAAATTCAAATCTAGCATAAGCTTTAAACGCTGCTCTCTGGAATTTGCCATTTTGTTCTCTGAAAATAAACACAATCACAACCCGACATTCACTTGAAATTCAAGTGATGGGGAAGTGAATATTTTTTATCACTTCAAATTCAAGTGACGACTGAAGTGAGTGTGGATGAATTCACTTGAAATTTAAGTGACTGTCAAGTGAAATGTATATGTCGCACTTGAATGGAAGAAAATTACTGGATCCTTGTTTTAAGTGAAAAATCATGTGTAGTTTAAGAGTGAATTTGGGTTCAGTGTATTGTTCTCAGCAATCATCAATTGCTAATAAGACCAGGGATGCCAGGTGTTTTGGATGAAAAATCTGGGCAATTTTGAAAAAAAGTCTGTGTGTGTCTGTGCATAAGGAAAATTATAAATTTGGTACTAAACAAGAAATTAAATTTGGCGAATCGTGTGAGCGGGGGGGGGGGGGGGGAGGGGTTTTTTGTGCTATGGTGTTCGGGTTATTTTCGAGTTGATAACTATATAACAAACACTGTTTCCTACCACGTACCATGCCGATCTTATTTAAAAAAAATTGGGTCATACCAAAGAATACAAGCCAGATTTTAGTCTAATCTGCCACTTACATATCAAATCTGATACATTAATATTGATTTTATCTGTCAATTTTGAAAGTCTGTAAAATCTGGGCACTCTCAGCAAAAATCTGGGCAAAATCTGTGTCTGACCAATATCTGGACGAAGGGTCAAAAGTCTTGGTTTTACAGACAAATCTGGGCACCTGGCAACCCAGAATAAGACATAGCAAGAGGAACCAAAACAAACAATGTTTCGGTTCTGCTCGTGACAGCAGAAATCTTCTGCTGCTATTATAGAATGCTGGAGAAACCGATATGAAACTTTAAGTTTCAACAAACTCAAATTGAATTTTAAATATTTTTGCGTCCAAAACGAATTCATTTAGCAATTTTTTTTCAAAATAATCATGATCGTTTTTTTTTTGGAAACCAAAAACTACGATTTAGAATATGCTTATTAGTGTTGATGAACAGATATTAAAAGTGTTTTTTTTCTTGAGTTTTATTGAAGAATTCTGTGGTTTTGTACAGAATCTCTGAGCTGAAATCGTTCCTTGGCCTGCCAGAGGGCTCCAAGCCTTATTTCAGCTCATTTGTATGGAGTTTGTATGGAAATTTAACACCATTTTTTTATTTCTTTTGCAGAAATTGAAAAATCCACTTCCATTTTCTACCTTAATGGTATAATAAACTATGATTACAAAAATTAAACTAGAGGAAAACATCGAGGATTTCTGGGAAATGGTTCAATTCTGCGAAATCGGGGTACTGGTTCATTGATTTCGGATATTTGTCGTTCTGGGGAAAAATCATTCTGGGCAAAAATTTTCGGGTAAACGGGATACAATCCTTCAAAACTATGTAGTTCATATGTTTTTTTTATCTCTGTTTTAAACTTGAAACACAAGGGATAAGTTCAGTAATTATCAGAAAACTCTTTTATTTTATTTTTTTTAGATTTCTATTTTATAAACTAAATGGCAAAAACAGAATCTTCATGACAGACTGCAAAAATATGATGTAACAATTGAGCTAAACTTCTGCTGGAACTGGCATGGGTTCCCATTCGTTCCATAGCAGTAAATTTACAATCGGACACCTACACCGTCAATGAGGATGATTCCGCATACATACGTTCACATATGGAATATGTCAACTTGGTTCGTCACCCGGGGGAAAACAATGAATAAAAAAAATCTGAGCTTATGTTGAGCGCGGAGCATTCCAGTGTGACTGTAAACCGTTTTCATATGGCTGAGGGTGACATTCTGGAACGTCCCATCCGCAACTAACTGGGTGGATGTCCAATTTTATGCTAGAATGGCGTGACATCGATAAACGACGGACAAGTTTTTTGCACGACGTTGGTCACGAATGTGAATTTTAGTTTTGCAGGTTGAGGTAGACTCAATATTAAATCTTAATAACTTATTCTTTTATTTCTTCTGAAGATTTTAATAGTTTTTATAGTAGTACACTCTGATTGTGGAAAAAAATCAATTTTACTTAAAGAATTTTTTAATTAACATTTCAGTAAAAAATATTTTTTTATATGCCAAGCTGATTCTAAGAATGGCATATGCAGACGACGAATATATTCAAAGGCACGTTAATAAAATAGCCCCATCATCGGGAGAATATCATTCTTGGAAAAGTACTAGAGACTCGAATATGTTTTTTTTTTTCATAAGGGATTTTAACTCCTTATGAGGTTTTCATCTCTAGTATTTAGAAGATGCTCTCACAGCAAGAGCTATAAAAAGCCAGGGAAGAACTTTGTGCCGTTTCTTCCATGGAGAAGATGCCGTGTTTGAGTATAATCTTTCTCAATATAAATATCCAACATTTTAAAAAATCGTGAACTTTGATAATCAAGTTCAGAAAATTATCTAGACTTAAGGGGTGGAAAGACTAAAAAGTGCCTATCTCAAAGTAGTATCAAATATTTGAAAAAAGAACATTTTGTTCCTTCCACCATTTATCACAGCCAATGAGAGATAATTGGTATTAGCTTTGAAATTTAAACAAGTTCGTATCATTGAACATTCAATGCAGTGCAGTATAACAGTTACAGAGGCTTTTATGATCTAAACTGCCGGGCCATACCTTCAAGAATAAATCCATAAAAAAAAATCCACTATTAGAACGGGAAATTGACGTTTCCACTGTAAACTGTTTACGGTTTTTGGAGGAAACGTCCAGCGCTCTAACGCCTCCACGTTCCAGTTGACCTATTTGGTCATTTCACCGGCAGCTACATAGCAAGTTTCTTCGGGCGGTTGGTTAGAAAAATAGCTTCCTATCAATCCGCCGGCCGCCTACAAACGAGAGCGGCTACAATCCGACAGATACGACCCCAAACCCAACTACTATTCTACCCACTTTTCTCTCAATCCGGCCAAAACAAATTATCGCTTACAAATAATTTGTGCTACAATGATGAACTTTTGCCCGTATAAGTTTATTTATTTTTATGGGCAGCTTATTAAAGCGAATTTAATTTTCACTCTCGGTGGCGTGTCTGATTTCCAGTTGGTTTTTTTTCGTTTAAGATGTTTTTTTTGGTATTTTATTCTCAGACCCGACACAACGGAAACTTGAGTCTGGCTCGTGATCGTGATATTTACGATGAGTTTATGACTATTAAATATGGTTCTTCTTCTCTCCCTCCCTCCTCATTTTGCTCATATTTGATGGTGAAGAATTCAAGCTGCTGCAGCTCGATGTCTCACAGTTGATGAAATACGTCCTCTGCCGAATGAAATGTTAATTTATAAGCTGCCATCGTTTTTGGACTGATGGCGTGGAAGACGTGTGCGCCCAGTACAGAAAACAAGGAATGATCATTATGGAGTATTATTATGGAAGGTCAGCGGAAGGAAAAGAGAGGAAAAATCAGACTGGCTAAGAGTTAAGATATAGTTATTATGAAACGCGTGCCTTCACCTTAAAAGGATAATTGCGGACGAGTCGAGTGATTGTGCACTCGGAAGGCGGACAATTGCTTAGCGAAAGTGTGCCACTTTAAAAAAGGTCTCGAATCGATTTTTTTTATTTAAAAAAAAATTAAAACCTACCAATAAAACTTCCAAGTTCGATCAAATTCAACAAATAACAAAAAAAAGTGTCTAATCAAAATCGTTTCATACAACCAAAATCAAATTCAAAAAATAAAATCCCTTAACTAAGCCCGACACTTCGTAGCGGTTCATAAGAATTAAAATCTACAAATTATATCAGAATGGAATCGAACATTTTCCCCGGATTTCGTAAGATTTACGACACAAAGTATCACAAATGTTCGACAATTGCTGTCAATTTCAATCAAGCCGCTCATTTAGTTCATATAGTGTGTGCACAATTAAATTTCCCCATTACAAACTGGCTCCTTTCACCGAATCGATACTATTGCCGCCTTAATTTGAATGACAGGCTCAATGCACTACTCATTCAAACTTCCCGCCCAAGTTTTGAATCATATTTGAAGGTTTTATTGGAGCTATAATTTTTTTTTGCATTTTTTTCTCCTGCCGGCCTCCCGTAATCAAAACAATTCGATGTAATATAAATCACATAACAGTCTCACGATGTGCCTTTTGGGAAAATTTTTATCTGTCACGCCGATGTCAGATTATAAAAGCTTGCAAGCAAGCAAGTCGCTATGCCCCGATATGCATCGAACAACTTATTAAATTGCATTACAAATTTACACCCTCTCTCATGTTCAACCCATGGCGGGTGTTACTGGGGTGTGGCTGTAAATCATGTATGGAAGTGCACATCAACTTAAATTCGTTTTTATGTGGGTGATGTTCCATCAAGTCGGGTCCCTTTTCCGAGTTCTGTTCAAAAATCGAACACAGAAATAGAGGAATTTGTTTTTTTTTTTGAACTTATGAATTGAAAGATGTGAACGTAGATTCTGTACAAGTCGGTATACCTATACGAACAAACAATGTGAATCTCATGTTGATCACACAAAGTTTGTGGCGTCATTCTATCGAGAGCAGTCATGTAACACAACAATTATCTGAGGTAATCTATGATAATGTTTACTGTGGGTTTACTGATCATTATCAACCTTGCAATTTGCACCGGATCACTGTTGTATAACTGGAACACAACATAACTCATGTAACAGAAAACAATCGTGCACTATCTTTAGGGATCGATAGGATTCCCACGTATGGAAATGTGAAACGATTTTCAACGAGATACATATGTACATTAGGGTGTCCCAAAATTGCACAATGTCTGAGAATCTTCACAAAATTTATATGTTTTATATTTGAGTTAGATACTACACGTTAAAAATAAAAAATGAATCAAATTTGCATCAAAATTTAAAATCAGCAAGCTATTTTCTAGAAAAAAAAAATTTTTTTTTGACCAAAATGTGTACCTAGCGCAGGGCCGTAGGAAGAACCGACTCATGGGGGGGAGGGGGGTTTGGTGAGTGATTTTTACCTATGATTTTTGCCCAATAACTCCCGAATACAAAAAAATGAAAACAAATCATGTTTGTAGCTTTATGATAATTCATTTTTAAGAATTTTGACATTTAAAGTTTTCGTATTAAATCGTAACTTTAGAAAATTAGTCCTAAACCTAAAAGGTGAGCTAAATTCGCTTTCATCGATGGTTATAATCTTTGAACTTGCTTAAGAGTCTGGTAGATCAAACTTAGTTGATTTGGACATAAAATAAGCTTTTTTGGGAGAGTCTTCCTTTTAAAAAAAAAACTCATTCTATATTTAAATCGAACAAGCCCAATCTTCAAAACTGTTTTGCAAATTCAAAGATTTTAAGCTTTGATGAAATAAATAATTAAATTTTCATTTAATAAATAGTATGAAATTTGGCATCAAAAAACTGCAATATTAACTGCAATTTTTTATTATTATTGTTTATTCGCTTGCCGCTATTATGCTCCATTAAAAAACATAATTTAAACGTTATGAATCTTATAATTAAACCTTATTCTACAGAATTTTCTGCAGATTTTTTTAAGGTGAAGATGTTAAAGCAAATATTTTCATAATCGAATCAATTCCATAGAGAAAATCCTGTGGATGATTTTTTAAAATAAAATTTGGGATTTTCTTATAGAACAAAGAACTGAAATTCTACCTTTTATTTGTAATTTTCAGCAGAATTGTGTTTACAAATTAATTTTGTTAAGAAAATTTAAATCTGGAAATTGAACCGACAAGCAATCTTATCACATCAAGGACCGCAAATAAATCTATGACGAGAAATACCGAAATTCGGCATTCTATATCTGGGAAACCCCTGGAGTGAATTTAACAAATTTAGCATTTTTAAGTTACGGCAAATGTTCTGGTCAATTTTGTTGAATAAAGTTTAACATTCAAATTCAGTTCATTCGAGTTACACTTCGAAGTGTAGCACACTGTTGGCAAGCGAAGAAACGAGATATCCCGTATTTGGTCCACAATATGTTAAGTTCATGATCTCTTAAATTCCCCAACAATTTATGTTGATTGTAATTTGATAATTTTTCTGAATTTTAAAGTTGCATTCTGAATCTGAATTCTGAACCTGAATTCAAAAATTGCGCTTTCAATCTGTTCAGGATCGCCCCTGATGGCAGGATCGATAGCATCAGACCTTTCTTCGATAAATGAAACCGTACACACTCATTCTCAAAAACATTACAAATAGTGGACTGTATTTTTACTGAACTTAAACTAATTACAATTACTTTGCGACGAACGAACAAAACTCTGGCCGCTCTGGGCTTCTGACTCTGGCCACAAGGGCCTCTAACTTGTTACCGTGATCCGTGTTCGCTGGTGGTTGGTCGAGAAAAGAGGCCGAACCTGGGGCTAAATTTGTCTCGACCCTTTGAAAATCCCGAGACCCGAGGAAAACCCGAATGTTTTTTGGCGCGCATTACATCCGTTAATGCGCGCAGCATCGCCATGTTGCTACTGGGCCTTTTTCGCATATTAGGGTGGTTCAGTGGCTCTTTCGTTCCAGAACATGCCGCCCGCCTTGAAAGGCGACGGAACGTACGCTTTTCGAAACCTTTCTTGCTGTGTTGTGCTGTGCTGTGTATTGCGCTGAACCACACCGATGACCTGCGCTCGTCGAATGATGGCCGCCCGCCGTTGATCCACATCGACCTCGGAGTTTGGATACCGACCCTTGCCACTTTTGCAACCTGTCTGGTTGTCCGCCTTCGTCCAGTTGTAGTCTTTAAAGGTGCCTAAGTGCTTGGGAAAGGAAGTATCACTTTTCTTGTATGTTAGAGGAGTTCCAAAATACTTAACTTGGAATCTTGGACGCTGATCTGATGCTCTTAACCACGATCAGCGCCCTGATGCCGATTCTTTTGCAGTTTGCCTCCGAAATATCTTCTGACCTCCAAATTCTGAGCTCTCCAAGCTCTCTGACTTCCAGAAAATGACTTGAGCCGAATATGCTGATTCCCAAGCTCTTCCGATACATATCAGACCAAAATACAAACACATAAAATACTGACTCACACATACATTTCATTGCAACTCATTTTTAACAATTTTTCGACTTTGCTCTCTATGTTTGACCAACACTGTATTCTGACCAGATTTCTGAATGATTTTCCGACGATGTTTTTCGCAACGTGTTTCTGAATGATTTTCCAACAATTTTCACAGACCGTTTTTCTAAATGGGTAGCTAAATGGCTTTCTGAATGGGTTACTGACTGGATAGCTGAATGAGTTTCCGACAAAGTACCGAATGAACCGCTCTGACAAAAGTCAGACTTGAAAAAAAAAGACATACCAATTTCCGACCAATAGTCAAACCGTATCTTCAATGACTCAGACTCTGATAAACATGATCCTTATGATCAAGTCCCTCTGACCAACTCGAAACTCTGGACGTATTTCCAAAATGAATGGAGCTCACCCGGTCCACCATGACCACTGACCAGCTTCCAGTAATGTGTAAAATGTTAATCTAAATGATTTTCTGTGTGATACAAGGATTGACAGAACCTTTAACCCTCATCCGCATTAGAGTGTCATTTTGACACTATTTCAAGTTTGAATGCTTGTAACTTTTTTCAGAAGCATCAAAAAACAAAAATTTCTTCGGGGACCCTAAATGAATTCAAAAGTTCTTTAATTTTGCATCTTTACTTTATTTATGGACGAACCCTGGAAGCCTGGACAAAAAAACTCCCTCTTCCGACTTAGAGTGTCATTTTGACACTCCAAAAGTAAAATCCATTTAAGTCGTTTGAATTGTTATGAACTTCGTATAAAACTTATATCAATAGAAACCTTGTAATGTCAGTAAAATATGTTTAGAACATTATATATAGCAAAAGCTTCTAGTTTTCTCGTTATTCAGCATGAAAGAAAAAAAATCCGAAAAAACATGCCTCACGAAAACTGCTGTAGTTCATATGTTACACGTCCAAAAAAATATTTGCCTTATGCATATGAAAGCTGAAGTTAATGTCTACATCATGGAACAAAAAAATATTTTTTTAAATTTTTTTTAATGACATGGTCACAAAAAGTTCAAAAAAGTGGTCTGAAAAACCTACTTTTCATTCGATTGCTAGTAAATACTGTTTGAGCGATGGTAGAGTGTTTTAAAAAATATGACTACAAACTTTATTGAAATTCTAACATTTTGCTGTCTTTAGATTTTCGATGCAACAAAAATTGAATTTACTGGAATTTTTCAAAGTTGGCTACTTTGCACGATTTTTTCACTAATTGAAATTTCATCTGTTTTTGTGGTCTTCCGTCAGGTTGTTCTCGGATTTTCAGTGCTTTCTCGCCGTTTGAAGCAATTAAAACTATATCCATTGAAAAGAAAATTTAGTCTACATTCTAGTGAGGTGCAACAATTTACGCTGTGAGATTTCACAAAAATATGAAAATTATAAACGTAAAATCATTCCTGAATTTCTAGAACTACAAGCAGCGGTCCAGCAAAACGTGTTTGTTTGCTCTCCGAGTAGGTACGGTGGGTGGTTATTCGGACCGAGAGCGAAGCCGACAGACGAAATAACGATGCGTGTCGTGCATTTCTTGGTCTGTCGGCTTCGCTCTCTGCCCGAATAACCACCCACCGTACCTACTCGGAGAGCAAACAAACACGTTTTGCTGGACCGCTGCTTGTAGTTCTAGAAATTCAGGAATGATTTTACGTTTATAATTTTCATATTTTTGTGAAATCTTACAGCGTGAATTGTTGCACCTCACTAGAATGTAGATTAGATGTGCTCTCCAATGAATAAACTTTTGATTGGTCCAAACAAAGTAAAAGCACTGCAAATCCGGGTACAACATGACGGAGGACCACAAAAACAGATGAAATTTCAATTAGTGAAAAAATCGCGCAAAGTAGCCAACTTTGAAAAATTCCAGTAAATTCAATTTTTGTTGCATCGAAAATCTAAAGACAGCAAAATGTTAGAATTTTAATAAAGTTTGTAGTTATATTTTTTAAAACACTCTACCATCGCTCAAACAGTATTTACTAGCAATCGAATGAAAAGTAGGTTTTTCAGACCACTTTTTTGAACTTTTTGTGACCATTTCATTAAAAAAAATTTAAAAAAATATTTTTTTGTTCCATGATGTAGACATTAACTTCAGCTTTCATATGTATAAGGTAAATATTTTTTTGGACGTGTAACATATGAACTACAGCAGTTTTCCTGAGGCATGTTTTTTCGGATTTTTTTTCTTTCATGCTGAATAACGAGAAAACTAGAAGCTTTAGCTATATTTAATGTTCTAAACATATTTTACTGACGTTACAAGCTTTCTAGTGATATAAGTTTCATTGTAATCGGTTAGATATAAAGAGAGTTATGACGATTCTAGCTTGGAGTGTCAAAATGACACTCCTAGTGCTGATTAGGGTAATGAAATCTAATGCGGATGAGGGTTAACTGACCGAACTATCTGACCGTTTTCTCCACAAACATATAAAATTTGACTGATACGATTTCGTCTTAAGTGAATCAAATTTGAGTAATCCCAGCAGGTGTATGACAGATTCTCAATGTCAACCGAAACGATTTTCAACTCAACACAACAAATACTGATTTTAAACTCAAGTTGCCAGACTTTTTTGAGATGAATGTATAGTTGATGTAAGAGCCTTGTATAGTTGCTTTCACTCGAACATAAATGTTCAATCGAATAAGTAACCTTCCAAATAGCCATGGTGACAATCAGGTTCGTCGAAATTAATTGATTCTAGTTTACATCCGATGAGTGTGATTAAGTGACACCGACGTTTCCATCACAAAAAAACACGTCTTCAAAACACCTTAATAGTTGGAAAGGTCCATAGGTCACTGGTTCATATCCGGCTCGAAGGACTATGTTCAGGATCGCCCCTGATGGCTAGGATCGATAGCATCAGATATTCCGAGACTAATAAAACCGTACACACATTCTTTCAAACAACATTACAAACAAGTGGACTGTATTACTTCGATAACATAGATTTAAAATACAATTATTCCGACACAAACTGACTCTGATCTCTCTAGACCTCTGACTATGGCCATGCTGGCCTCTGACTTAGGCCCCATGGGCCGCGAACTTGATACCGTGGTCCGTCTCCGATGGTGGTTGGTTTGGAAAAGAGGCCGAGCCTTGGGCTGACTTTGGCTGGACCCTTCGGAAAACCCTCTTCGTTGCCGAGGAAAAGCCGATGATTTTGGCGCGCATTATCGCTATTAATGCGCGCAGCATCGCCATGTTTTGACTGGGCCCTTTTGACTCTACAGTGCGACCCATGATGATTTGTTCGTTCCAGAACACAATCTGTAACCGAATTTCCATGTGATTTTTGAATAGTTTTCAGGGACGGGCAATCGATTTCAGATGTCATGTTTTGCCAGGAGTCGACGACAGGGGTCGTCCATATTAGTCAATTTTTCCTTGCAATGGATTACTTTAAAAATTTGCACAAGGGAGTTTTGAGGGAAGGGCAATCGATTTCAGATATCAAAGATTGTATAAGAGTCAACCGAAAGGGGTTGAACTTTTTGGCAATAATTGCGTTGTTATGCAACGATCGAATCGAAATTTATACACGGTCAATTGATTCCTGATTTCAAAGTTGTAGCAGACGACAGCAAAAGTGATCGTCCAATATTTTTGCGATTATTACTTTACAATGAATTCGGAAGGGCATCTGGAAAATGCTTGGCAATTGACTTTCATGACATGATATACTCTAAGTTGAAAGCGAGACGGAGTTCGTATGGGATTAGCTAGTTCTTAATAAAAATCGTAATTCGGAATATTTTTTAATTAATTTTTCAAATCCGTCTTTTTAAATACCTACTTGAAAATCAAAACACTTGCAAAAAAAGACTTAGATGATTTTAGGGAACCATTAAAAGGCCATATGCCAAATTTGAGTTGAATCTGATAACAGTTTTTCAATTAAAAATGTCGACCCTTTGTCAGTTTCACAGATTGATGTCGAAAGAACAAGCAGCTAAACTTTTACCACACATGGATATTACACTATAAACTATTGTTGTAAATTTGGGATATATTGACTAATGTGTGGACGTGCGCAAAGGCAACGGAAGCAACTCCACAAGAACAAAATAGGCCACAAAAAAATCAAAATTGGTATTCATTACTTTGCATGTATTCAGGGAAATTATTACGGGCACTTACTTTTTGTCATCGCGTGACCTCTGCAGCATGCAGCAACGATTTTCCGCAACTGGAACATGCATATGAGAAAGCGCGCCGGCCTCCTCGTAAGCGCCTTCAAATCCTGAGACGAGCATTGGTGAATTGTCGAGCATGCCAGACCAATAAATTGTCCTTTCGCACATCCGGGAGATCCGGATCAAGCATGCAATGCCCTAGGCACCGAAACTCCTGCTGGTGCTGCCACCTAGCGACGAACGGTAACACTTGGCACGGCCCTTCCTGACCTTGGTGACGATCCTATGTTTTTTTCCTGATGCGGAGTCCTGCGCAGCTCCAAATGCGGCAACCACTTTTGGATATCGTAATGCTTTCTCCCTCGACGACTGCAACTTTGCTGATGCCGCTTTGGCGGTCACTCCTTTCGAGGATGCTGGCTTATACCGTGTCTTCCCGAGGACACAATCCGAGCAGTATGTTCCCGGACATTGTTGCTTTCGTACTGTTCTTGGCGATCGGTGAGTGCGACGAAATTTTTGCTGGTGAAGCGTTGCCGGTTGAAGCCAGATTGATCACACGATCTGCGATGAACTGATTCCGCGGACACGCAGCAGCTGAAGTGGCAAAACAAAAACCCTGGCGGAGGAGCTAAATTAGTTCTCGATTCTGTTTGCTGTTCTTTTCGGAACTTACCCTAGATTGGGGTTGTTGTTCAAGGGTTCCGCCTCCTGACCAGTATGCTGTGCTGCACTCTGCAGTGAATTGCGGTTATCTGCGTGCATAGTAAGCGAAGTGAGGTTAGCTGCATGTGCATGTGCATGTCACATCGAGGTTAACTCACCTGTATAATTTCGCTTCCGTCCTGACCTCAACACGGACGATTCACCTTGGTTGATGCAGCTTTCGCTGGTTGCGCTGCTGGCTGGTTTACCCAATATCAGCGATTTGTGCTCCGGCGAACGAATCTGTCCGAAATAGTTGGTGAGATTTTGCGTGTCGTGGTTATTGCGATTTTGGCAACTCACCCAATTTGGCGCTGAAATCCTTTGCTTGGATGGAATCCTCCTGCCTTTGCCGATGCCGCGCGGATTTTGTGCTGTCCAGGTGCTTACTGGCCGCGCCGGTTCTTTTACGGTAGCACCGATTCCGCCCCGCAGCGCACTTAAAAACCACACCAACCGAGAACCGAGACTCCGACCGATTTTTTGCCACGCTAGTTACTTTCTTCCGTTTTTTCATACACGGAAGGAAATGTCTTTTCGTTTCTGACATATTTCTTTTCTTGACACATACCTCGAACGAGGGGTGTGTGAAAAGTCAGCGTGGACATGTGTGGCAATTCGATTATCGGTTTGTTTTGTTTTGTTCTTAGGTGCGAATAATCCTTACTGAATACATGACATACTAAACATAATTGTTACACTAGATTTACTCATAATTAAATCAATTTTACCCACGCAAAAAAATTATACACTAAAAATAAGCCCTTGTTTCCAGTAAACTAAGGTTTCACGCTCCTTTTTTAGACTCAAAATTAAGTTGTTTCGGTTCAAAACAACACTTCAGTGGCAGCCCTCAACTTTGAGGTCGACTAAGGATGTTACTTCCCACGGGAATAAATAACATCCGGATGTTTTCGGACATTCCAAGCCGCTCACCATATGATGACAATGATGGACACAATTTTAGGCTGACAACGGCGGACGTTTCATTATTTATGACGTTCCTTCATAGACTTTAAAATTTAGCGAACTGTTCATTGGTTGGTGTATTGGTTCAGTTTTCAGTTCAACAAAGAGAGTTCAATTTTTAGTTCATAAGATCGAACTCAGCTTTGCTCCTTCGCCGAAGAAAAAAGAAAACAATTTTGAGTTAGCAGTTCGAACGTCGCAAGGAGGAAAAATCGAACTTAACTTTACGTATATAGAATCGTAGGACTATGTTTTGAACCTCGGTCGAACTTAGTTTTGAGTATGAAAAAAGGAGCTTGTTTTTGTACGGATGTAAGAAAAAATTATGGAAACCGTGTAGAAAAATAGTTCCTATTCCTCTAAATCCATTTTAAAATTGGAAGTTGGGGACTGGGTCAGTTATGAAACTTGAGATCTGAGATCAAAGAGACCTGAGATATGAGACCTTAGATCTGAGACACGAGACCTGAGACACAACACCTGACACCTAAGACCTGAGACCAGA
This sequence comes from Uranotaenia lowii, assembly GCF_029784155.1. Classification (NCBI taxonomy): domain Eukaryota; kingdom Metazoa; phylum Arthropoda; class Insecta; order Diptera; family Culicidae; genus Uranotaenia; species Uranotaenia lowii. Next base: position 146,469,497 of record NC_073692.1, read on the forward strand.
AACAAGAGATATGAGACTTGAGACCTGAGTCATGTATCATGTCTCAGGTCTCATGTCTCTTGTCTTATGTCTCAGGTCTCTAGTCTCAAGTCTCAGGTCTCATGCCTTATGTCTCAAGTCGCATGTCTCTTGTCTCAGGTCTAAAGTCTCATGTCTCAGGTCTCATGTTTCATGGCTCTTATCTCATGCCTCAGGTCTCATGCCTCTTATGTCTCAGGTCTCAGGTCTCCTGTTTCATGTCTCAGGTCTCATGTCTCATGTCTAGTGTCTATTGTTTCATGTCTCTTGTCTCATGTCTCAGGTCTAATGTCTCAGGTCTCAGGTCTCAGGTCTCAGGTCTCAAGTCTCAAGTCTCAGGCTCAGGTCTTAAGTGTCAAGTTACATGTCTTATTGCTTCAAGTTTCAGAGCTGCAGAATTTGAATGGTCTTTTTTTTACACGGTTTTTCGTAACCAGCACTTTTTTACACGGTTTTCATTAATTAGCACGGTTATTTTTGCACGGTTTTTTCACGCGATACGTATATCAGTGTAAAAAAAACTCAACTGTATTTAATTTTACGATTTGAGTTACATTATTACTTTTTTTCGTCGCCACCGATAACACACACTGAACCTCGAAAATACCTAAACTTGAGAACTTTCCCTGCCAACCCAAATGAAACTCCCTCTCTACAGGTTTGACTATTGGTGGCATAGCTCAAAGTTAAGCTCCTAAAGGAGAACTCATCCCCCAAAATCTGATACCGCAATAAAATGGGAATCAAAATAAAAAAAAAGTCAGGTACAGGAATCAAACCCATACTTGCAATAGCACTGCGATTACCATTTCAGGATGCTAACCGCTCGACCATCGGAGAGTTGTTGAGAGAGGCAACTACATCATCGTATATGCGAGACTTTCTGCGAATGAAGCGGGAATAAAAGTTTTCCCCAAAAAAAATAGTTCTCCGCTTTGAGCTTACCCCCCAAACCTAAATCTGCCACGATGAGGAAATAGAATCAGATTCGCTTACAACAAAAACCCCCCAAAAAAACAGTTCCTGCTTGAAGGACAAGTTTGGCGTATTTGCAAGCTGTGATTTTTTCACCAACTTGAGTTGTCAATATTGAACTCAGGTTTGGGAGGTAGCAGTTCTCAAGTTTGGGTATTTTCGATTTTCAGTGCATTGTTTTTTATTCTGTTCATCTTACCTTTTGAATGCAGATATCTGTACCTGACGCTATCTGAAAAATAAAAAAAATATTATTAGTTTAGAGATACTCAAACAACTTAACAACGTGTGTTTCGTCAAGCTGAAATCATTTAAATTGTAACATTGCTACAATAAAAGATTTCTTCCATACCACCAAATTTTAAAGGCATCTTTTACACCCTCAAGAATTTGGCCTCTACATTTGGTCAGGAATTTATATTTTTTAAATGCAAGAAAATAGAAAAGGTTATGTGTAAATAAGTATTTTATTAATACATATTGTGTAAATGCGTAGTTCTAAACACTTAGAAAGGGAGGTAGATTATAAACTAAAATATTTATCTTGTAGAGATTTGAAGGCAGATTCCAAAACATTGACTGAGGTTAGTTCTTGCTGATTTAGATACCCATAAAATTATTATAATAACAGCTTATAGTTTGTACAACAAACCGACTCTATACTGCTTACAATTTCGCTAAATATGAGAAACGAGGAACAAATTCGCAATTCGAGAGTATATTGCACGTCGCCAAGTAAGACCGAACAACAATAAGTCGTTAGCGATTAGCTAAAAACTTATTGCTCAGTCTACAGCAGCCAGGTTGATTAGCGTCCCTCCTAAAATGATTTCTCATCGAACCGAAACCTGCTCTGCTCTGCTCGATAGTTGAATCGACAAACCGATGAAGCTCAGCGAAGGAGAGATCGCGTTTTCAATTGGCATTTGAGGCAGCTGAGAAAATTAAGACAAACCGTGGAGACCCTTCCTCCTTCCTTTACTACTTTTGAATTTCCTAAGCCGAAATTATACGTTCGAGGTTGGAAATTGACAGGCTTTTGTCAGTCCGTTTTCATTTTTGATTGCATCCCAAGTTGAAGCTTGTTAGATTAAGTTGTGAGACACAAGACAGTAATTTTCGGTTGGAGAAATTACTTTTAAAAAAATCGATGTTCAGCTCAATTGAAACAGTCGTCCACAATCATGTAGTTATACCAATTAAGGAAATCGGCCATCGTATGCAATTTTCGTTGCTACACTAGTTCTACTTATCAGCAATCAGCAGTCTTGTTAACCCAAAATAAGGAACATAAAAACTTTATAAGTGAAATACCTTAATAAAACCACTTGTAAATTAAAAAAAACCTTTTTTCTTTTTATTTGCTGTTGTTTCCTAATTAAGTTTAATGATAAATAAAAGATTCTGGCAGCACTGCAGAATGTTTTTGATTATCTTTTGAACATTCCATACATACACGGAAAATAACAAAATGTAAAATTTACCGAGAAGTAGAGGTGATTTTTTTCCACCCATCTCTCGGTAAATTCTACCTTTTTTTCATTCACCTGGCAAAATTGTCAATTTAACATTTTTTTTTCATTCATCCAGCAAAAAGGTGAATTTTACATTTTTTTCTTTCACCTAGAAAAAAGGTAAATTTTATATTTTTTTTGGGTTGACTGGCAAAAAAGGTTCATTCTACCGGTTTCTTATTCACTGGCTAAAAAGGTTCTTCTCTGGCTAAAAAAAAATTAAGCAACATTTACCGTCCTGTTCCGATTTTCTCATTTTGCGCACGAATACAAAACTTGTTCCTCAACGAAATAACAGCTGAACCATCATAAATGGTTTCAGAAAATATTTACCATTTTTTTGTTTAGCTCAATTCAGGTCAATTTCACCTCGCTACGAGGTAAGCTTCATCTTGCTACAAGGTGAGTTTTACATCGAAAAGGTAGAAAGTACCTTTTTTAGATTTAATCCTTTTCTCGGTGAATTGTACCTTTTAATTCTACTCAATTCAGGTAAACTTCACCTCGCTACGAGGTAAGCTTTACTTTTTTTGGATTCACACTTTTCTAGGTAAATTGTATCTTTTTTTGTCAGCTCGATTCAGGTAAACTTTACCTCGTTACGAGGTGAGTTTCACCCCGACGAGGTAAAAGTTATCTTTTAGAATTGCACGATACCTTTTTATCTTGGTAAATTTAACCTTTTTATTATTTTCCGTGTTCTTCTGATCCACTTTTTTTCCAAATTTGCCAATAGCTTATACAAAGAGACACAGATAGTAATGAAATATGTTATTATGAAAAAAAAACATTTTTTGCAGTGTTGCCAAAAATACTTTTTTTTTGTTTTTTATAAAAATTTAACACACTATTGCCATAAGTACAATTAAATTTTTTGAAAATAAATTAAATTTTGTTTTTATTTTGATTTAGCTGAAGCAGAGGTTCCAAAACCCAAGAGCGTTTGATGATTTGGAATTTAGGCTACATACTTTTTCAGCATTTTCCACCTGATATATGAAGCATACTTTCTTCGAACCGTTAAGATTGCTCAGCCTTTTAATTCGTGACATATTTGACCGCATAATTGTTGTTTCATAATGTGCTCACACCCACCTCAATCGTCAAAAACGTCAGCCAGCGTCTTTAAAGGGACGACACCCGATAACGGATGATGATCGGAGGGATGCCATAAAAGTAATTCATAATAAGCCGTATGACGAAATTGTGCTGAAGTCGTGCCGCCGTTCTGCTTCAATGGCCGGCCAACAACAAAGTGAACAGCCGAGCGTGATCGGGGTAAATTTCATTGTTTGCGGAATTTATTGAAGCGAGTAGAATTGTTTTTATTTTGGTGCGTGTACCATCGCCAACAAACCCGAGTTCTGATGAATCGACATTTTTTCGGATTGAGACGGACGCAATCATCAAGGGTCTTGCCATTCCTAACAATTTCATTGTTTAATCAATACTGCTGCTGCCAAAAATGATGCGTCATTTCGTTCGAGAATGAGACATCTTTTCAAGAGCAAGTTCAGCTATTTTCTTCGGACAATCGATAAACATAATGAACTTGAAATTTGCCATTATTATTATAAGTAGAATCCATTGCACATTCCTAGAAAATATTTTTAAAATTTGAAAATTTGTTAGGGTTGACAAGGTTTTTAAGTGGTTTTAGTTAAAAAAAGGACGATTTGAGATTTGGAAAAATCAAAAAAGGAAAAATCTTGAGACCACACCTTTTTTTGTTTTCAATTTTGGTTCAAATTTCCACTAAATGAGAAAAAAAGGCGAAACATTATACCCATTTTTTGCAATCCGGCCAAATTGAACTCCATTATCGAGTTGAGCTCAGCATCATGTTGATAGAGATACGGTTGCAGATTTATTTTCTTCCCGTCCTAATGGCCGCCGTACAGAAAAGCGGGTCACGACGATTGCAGCAAGTTTAATTGAATTTCCGAACAGAATAATGGCAGCCGTTCGGATGGATGAAGTGAAAGGCTTTTATGCTTCACCGATGGATGAAATCGTTACAATCGTTGGCTTAAACTTTTATTGACTGACCAAAACAGGTACAGGTACAAATACATAGATAATGGCAAAGCTCGGGTATATAATCAAATTCCAGATCGATTAATAATTTTTCAGTTCAGTGATTTACGATTTGTTATCGAGAATGTAGCACAAAAAAGACATCGAAATAGATTAAACTTTACTCAAGAAGGGTCCTACACAAAAGCAAACGAAATATTGGCATAACTCGACAACTGTTTCAGTTATTATCGAATAGAAAAGGAAAGATATCTAAACAAATGTCAACATTACGTAATGATATCTGATTTATTGAAAGACTCCTCTCGCTTCTTTAAAATTGGTGAGAAGAGCTCCCATACAAAATCACATTAAATTTTGACACAGCTTGAGCAATGTTCAAATGATTTTATTAAACTTGATACGCAAATAAGTTTCGACACGAAGAAATGATGTTCGGCCTCCTTTTTTAATGAAGAATCATTCACAAAAATGTTCAATGGTTTTTTTGGCAAAAAAAAATGGTAAAGATGGAAAACCAAATTAGTTTTCGAGTAATTTTCGTCAAATGGGTGAGCAAATTCATTTACATTGATCTTTAGAAGTAACTTTCTAAAAGGGGAATTGATTCCCATACAAAACCAACTTGAATATAACAAAACTTGAACAATGTTCAAGTGATTGAAGTAATTCAAGTTGTGACACAACCTAATAATTTGTTAAACTGAAAGATTCCACTTTTCAAAAGGAAGAGGGCTTTTCTTTTTTCTAGAGAGACCTCACTCTTGTCAGGAGAGGCTCTCATATAAAATCAATATAAAATGTAAAAAAACCAAATATTTTTCGAGTGATTTTCATCGAATGTGATAGCAAGATTTAACGAAATACAACAAAGTATTGTTGGGTCTTACGTCTAATGGGAGGGGTCTCCCTCACAAAATCAATGCAATTAGAATTAAGACACAACTAACTAATTTTTTAAGGAATGAAATACAGTTCAAAATAGTTGAAGCAATGGGCAGTGGAAGGGAGAGATCAAATTGTACGGTGTTTAAGCTAGGAATACTCTATTTCTAATAATTCACTACCAACTCTATGGTTACAAACAATATTTGTTAACCAATTATGTGTATGTTGTTATTCGTCTCATCAATTGCTACGATGAGACAAATCCCAACAAAAATATTTCCAAATCCGATACAAATTTCTTTCCAGCAGTGCGATATGGCCCAAATTAAACATGGGGCCTTTTGCTAAAGCATGAATCATCCAAAATCGGGACGCACTGTTTATTATACCATAGCGCTCCTAGTTTTCGGATCTGGAATGTTTTGACAGTACTTTGTTCGGAAATGTTTCCTCTATCAGTGCTGAAAATTTCATTACTCGTTTTGTTCCAAAAAAAAGTTACACGTGATGGAAGCCGCGAGACGAAAATTAATTTTGGACACCCACGTCAAAAACCCGACGTGGTCTGGTTCAAAAATCGCGAAATCTGTAAAGATGGTCAAATCGACCGTGTGCAGAGTTCCCAAACGTTTCCGTGAGATGCATACTATCGATCGGCAGGTTCATACCAAGCGTTATAAGAATCGGAAACTGCATTTGAAGGTGTTGAGAACGATCAAGGTAAACCCAGGGCAAGCGGACTATGACATCGCCAAGAAATTCAATGCCGACCGGTGCACCGTCAGAAAGATTCGTCTGCACGAAGGAATACTATCTTATCGGGCCAGTAAACAACCAAACCGGAAATTGAAGAAGAATGTAGAAGCCAAAGGACGGGCCCGGAAGTTATAGAACAAGGTTCTAACGAAGTACGACGGATGCATCCTCATGGATGACGAAACGTACGTGAAGATGAATTTTGGACGGCTTCCTGGCCAAAAATTTTACAAAGCCACTGGTCGGGGTGATGTCCCTGCGAAGTTCAAATTCGTTTTTGTCAATAAGTTGGCAAGAAAGTGTTTGATCTGGCAAGATATTTGCCGCTGCGGACGAAAAACCCCGGTTTTTGTGAAAAAACGAGACCATGGACTTCGAAATGTACAAGAAGGAGTGCCTGAAAAACGTTTTTTTTCCGTACATTAGATCTCACAAAGGACCAGTAAAGTTTTGGCCAGATTTGGCAAGCTGCCACTACAGTAAAGAGGTACCCACCCAACTGCCTTCAATTCCGCCCTATCGAAAAATTTGTCAAGCAGAAGATGGAGAAGAATGGTAGGACGACTCGGGATGCAACAGAGATGAAGGGATTGTGGAACAAAATGGCCGCTGAGGTCAGTGAATAGGGTGTCCAAACTATGGTGGTGCTCGACAAAAAGTTCGAAATTTCATCAAAACAACATCGGAATAATTTTTCCTTTAAAGTGCAATAAAAACCCTACATTTTGAACACAAAATATTTTAATTTCGTTTACAAAGCTCCGAGATAGACCCTTTTTAATGCGTCCAGATTTTGCGTGACTCATGCTTTATTAAAAAAATTCGTCACAACGTGAAATCAACGTGAATTTAAGGGAACAAATAAACTTGTGCAAAGAACTCATTTAACGTCCTATTTGAAGCGTTTGTAAATTTCAGGTACAATGTTCAATATTCATTCACGCAGATATTACGTAAATTAGCCATTTAACATTTTGAGATACGTGATTTTCTCTTAAATCGAATGTATTTTTATTTTTACCGTTATGACTCATTTTTTAATCTTCGATAAAATCATTTTGATCACCAAAGCTTTTATAAAGCTATTATTGTTTTTATAACAGGTTTATGAGAGCAATATGAAAAGCTAAAATTTGAAGTTTCTCTCAAAATCCAATCAATTACACGCGCTCCTTTTTGTTCAGGGATTTTGAACCAAGTAGGTTTATTCATCACGAACACAATCATTAGTACAATAAATGAAGACAAACTATTTAAATGAAATAAATAAGGGATTGGTTGTGAATGTCCAGTGGAAGGATACTATGAGTTAAAGCCGAATGTTGTTGTCTGGCGCCATTTTGATATCCAAGATGGCGGCTTCCGCTTAACTTTAAAATGTTACAAAGGGCTTATAAGCGCAGAAACCCAACAATAAATGGGTATTGGGTATTATTGGGTTTTATCTAAAATATACAGGTCTGAAAAGAAAAGCCGAAGCCGCTATCTTGGATTTCAAGATGGCGTTAGATAGCAAAATTTGACTTCTTCTTATATAGCCCTTCACCCAATATGAATATTGTGGGGCTTTCATTTGATTTTCAGTGATTTACAGCATTTTAAATTTGAGCGGAAGCCCCCATCTTAAATTTGAAGACGGCGCACACAGGCGATACTTTTCTAATTGCAAAACTGTAAAATATGTAACCGAACTCGTCCGAACTCAAGAGATATAACCAGTTCAAAATGACTATTTTTGTTAAGTATTTTTAAGATATATCGTTTAAACTTCAAAATTTCTATACAGTATATTCAGCAAAAGTGTACAACTTTTCTGTCTTCAAAACTCTCTAGAACATATTTTATATGAAAAATCACGCGCAAAAAAGTTATGTTGAAAAAACTGAAAATTGGTGTTATTTTTCTAAAAATTGTCATAACTTTGAAACGATTAATGTTACAGCTATGACTTCTTTAGCAAAGTTGCTAGAATTGGTACAAGCTAAAAACTTTTCTCAGACAGTACAGCTCTAAAATGGATATTAAAAAAGTTAGTTTTTCTAACTCACTACTAGGTGGATTAATCAATTTTTTAAAAAACTTATTTTTTAGCCCTTGTAATGCTGGTCATTTGTCTCGAAGACACTATAGGTCTAAAACGAACAGTTTCGGCAGAAAACAGTTTTGATCGCCTTTTTCATGTTTTACCCCAGTGTGCGGCGTCAGATTGTGGAACTCGACTTCTTCTAGTTTAGCCTTTTTACCCAATACTTATATTGTATGGGGTTCAAGAGTTGAAAACTAAACATCGTTTAAAGTTCAGCGGAAGCTGCCATCTTGGATTTCAGGATGGCGAAAGGTAGAGAAATTCGACTTATTCTTGCCCTTTTACCCAATACCCATATTCCTGGGGTTTCATGCGGTTTTCAGTCATTTACAACATTTCCAAGTTGAGAGAATGCCGCTATCTTGGATTTCAAGATGGCGTCGGACTGTGAAATTCTACTTCTAATCGTTTAGCCCAATACCCATATTGTGGATGTTTCATGAGATTTCAGTAATTTACAGCTAGGAAAAGAAATGCGGAAGCCGCCATCTTGGAATAATGATGGCGTCGAGCAACAATTTTTTTCTCCTACTAGTTGAGCCCTTTCCCTTAATACTCATATTATAGAGATTCATACCGATTCCTGTGATTTGAAGTATTTCAAATATTTTTATTTTCCTTTATTTTATTCTAAAACAACACACATGACTTATCAAAAATGTTATAAAATTGGGAATTTTAATTTAAATATGTGCAATCTTGCTTGAGCGTGGCCTGATCTGACATTTTGATCGAGAACTGTCACCGTATTTTATTACGGTTTTAAAAAGCACAGCATGCCTTAATAAAACACGCAAAAAAGAGTTTGGAGCAAACTTCATAGTTTATGTTTTATTAGAGTTTTCATAGAGCACCCGGAACTCTTTCTAAACAACTTTAACAGTATATTAAGTAAAAGCTTTATTAGCATTTTCAGAACTACCTGAAAAGAGATGTTTGAATCTAAGAATTGACCATTATAAAACAGTTATAAAACTAGCTGAATGTAAAATGCTATAATAAAAACATAATAAAACTATCTAATGCTAGTTGGCTTAATCTTTGTTACTTGGGACACCTTTAACTAACGTACTCATAGCAAAATGCAAAACCTTGTCCCTTAGAGAACAAAGAGGTATTTGGTAAATGCTTAACTTGAGCATTTATTAATGAGCAAAAATTGGTTCTAAGCTATCTTCTCTTATGAGCTTCAAGCGCTATGATGCGACACCGCTTGAGTAATAACTTTTCAATCCCTACTTGTTCCAAAACATTCCTATTTCTTAGGAATCTCAGGTTAGTTAGGGAGCATCCATAAATTACGTAACGCTCCTAGGGGGGGAGTAAGCTCGATCGTTACGAATTGTGACATAAGGGAGGGGGGGAGGTGTGCTCATCGTTACGTAACGATTTTTGTCTCAAAAATTTCAGTCTCATTAGAGCTATTTTGATGTCATGAAATTTTAGCAGAATGATATGCAAACCAAAATCAGCTTAAAATTTGTGAGCTTCAATATGATTAAACTGGATTGTAACCTTTCCTTTTTAAAGATTCTGAGATAGATTCCTTAAAATGTGTATTGAATATCCGTGAAATAACCGTTGGAAACCCGAATATAGGGTACATTAATTCCCAAGAACTCAATTCAACCTTAAGACGGAAATTTTACTATTTTTTTTAAATTGATTTATAAGTGGAATATATTTTGCGTAATAAGTTGTGCTCTTTGAACTAAGTAAAGTAAACAAGGTAGATCATCAGTTTACAAGCACAGAGCAACTCGTAATAAGACATTCAATTTATTTTATCAGAGAATTATCATCAATGAGTACTAAGAAGCGATTCTGATCGATATTAATTCCGTTTTAAAGAACGTTAAAAAAATTAGGTTAAAACCTTTTTTTGACCTTCGAAAATCAGTATTTTAAAACATGAGAAAATCGGAGGGGGGGGGGTCATTATCAGCGTTACGTAATTTTCATAAGGAGGTACGTCGAAGCGTTACGATTTGTGACATACGGGGGAGAGGGGGTCAAAAAAGTGCATATTTTGCGTTACGTAATTTATGGATGCCGCCTTAATCGATTTCTATTGGTTTTTTATAACGATCGTTGAACAAGGTACGGACACGTTGACGCACAGATATGTTCGATATAACTAACAAATTGGAATAAATTACACGAAAGCTTGTATGCAACAAAATAGCATACTATATCATTGCACAAAACCTAAAAATCAAGTAATTTTTATCGAAAAAAATTAATAAAACCAAGAATATAAAAGGTGATAATACTGTCATCTTCCACAATTTTTCGAAATTTCCTTAATATACTTCAAACTTTTTTATATACCCCTTCGGGTTTCTCGGAAATTTCTCAGGGGGCGAAGGTGGAGGATGTGGTGACAAAAGAAATATTAATATTTGTTCTGGCCTTACTTTAATGTTACCGTTTTTAATTACTTAAATCTGAATTATAAAACCGAGCTTTAGAAAAGAATACCTGAGGTTAACTTTGCATTTGAATTGTTAGTTATTAGAACCAACTGAAGGATAGAGGCTCCACGGGACAGTCTAAACAAATATATTCGTGTTTTGTACAGAGACCTTCATAGCCCAATTTCGACTAGCCAAACTTGGCAGGAACTTGTAACGTTATGTCTGTGGTTTGAGGCTGGAATCAAACAATAACTAACAAATGAAAAAGACATCGCTCAACCACCCGGATCAGTTTTCATTACATTTTTGCGGTGTTCAACAAACAATAAGCATGAATTTGGCACAAACAGAAAACACCAACAACAACAAAATAAAATAAAACATGACCCCGAGTTTTCGGTAAAGACACCCCAATCCGGTTATTTAAAATATAGCCAACGCGCAGAGGGATGAGCAAAATTGCCAACGACAGCGAAAGTTTTGTTGAGTTGAACTCTAGCCCCCGCACTGCACTGCAACGGGGAATGATGGAAGAAGGCTTTAAACGCCCATTCGAAATGAAGCAATAAACGGAGTACAATGTGATTCCATCAACGACGACGACGACGACGCACGTCTCGAATCCCACACTTCAAAGACGAAAAAAAATAGTCGAGATGGAGCAACAATTGCTAAGTCAAAGGGGTTCAAAAGGGTGGCTTAACTCCTAAGTAAGCGAAAAAAAACTTAATGAAATCGTATGCGCCTATAGCAGCATGTGAATGAGTGGGATGTACCGGACCATCCCACTGGACTTTGCAACATGATGCCGGGTGACGCACCAACGAGTATAAGCTGAATGAATGTGTATTAAAATGGTATCACCAATGCTCAGACACTTGGGAGGAAGGGCATCCTTGAAATTGGATTAAAACCGGGACTAATTTAATTACCGCCTAGCAATGCCTACGCTTTCATGTATGCCACGATTTGAAAACGCATTTTATAGGAACTTGATTGAGCCGGGTTGGAGATTACAGCGTGGATTAGAAAGATTGACTGTGTTAAACATTCCAACTTTTTTCAACCTTTCGAGCGACATCCTTTCGAATGATGCAATAATAGCTTGAACAAATCAAAACACCAAGTTCAAATTGAAAACACGAAACAACACCAGGGGAAAGTCAACCGAAACGACCTGACCTATAGTCAGCGAAATACGCATAAGCCACTTTTGACAAACGTTTGCCCACTGACCTGAAGTTGAAGTGAAAGGGGTTTAGTTTCAGAAATGTGACAGCCAATTTTGGGTATCTTCGGAACTGCCACCGAAAATAACCTTCAAGATAACTACAAGTACTTTAAAATAACTAAAATCGTGGAAACCAGCCATCTTACGAATTTTTTGCGCATCAATAAATTCCTAAGAGCAAATTTTATTGTATTCGAAAAAAATACAACACTTTATTTTGTGAAAAACTTTCGAACGCATGGATGGAAATTGATGATATTTCCGGAAAGCTACACGGAAAAATTGGGTTATTCATAAAACGTGTAGCACTTACACCTTCAAAATTATTAATCGCTTGTTGTTCAAAAAATGTATATCCCTAATACAATTTTGGGTAATTTTGGGTAGCCACACACTTAGAAAAATCCAAGTAGAATTACATGACATAGCATGGGTAGAAGGGAATCGGCCATTTGCATGTGATAAAACAGTTTATTTCATGTAAACTTCCTTGACATATTCAGTTATATCACACTAAAAACCCGATGTCTTTCTACCCATGCTATTTCATGTAAATTTCCGTAACTGCATGAGTAGGAGGGAATCGGCTTTCTACATGTGATAACAAGGTTGATTTCATGTAAAACTACTTGAAATGTAAAATCCAAGCCATACTTTTCTTAATGGAAAGGATATTTACATGCCCCTTATTATTTACAGTAAATTTACGTTTTCATCATTGTTTCGCAATCTAATTGGATTCATGTATTCAAAACAATTTGTTATGGCAGCTGGAATTCTCTTTTCGTCGTAATGAATTGTAATGTCTTCCAACGACTCCTCACCCTTGCCCACAAAATTATCGTTTGTGTTAACTATGACCGTGACCGATGGGGAAGTTGTAATTGAAGAAGTACAGAATGAAAACTTATTTTCTTGCAATGATATATGTTAAGACATTTCGAAGAAATATAAAACAACCAAATATTACTGCATTTCAATTTATTGAAAATTAATTTCAAATGTTATAAATAATCTAATTAAACTTATTATCAAGTTTATTGCCCTTCACTACTAGAAACTAGAATTCTCAATCTGTAATTTTTTGCTATTCGATGCTGATGATGATTTTAACAGCCTCCCGAGCACATCAAGCCAAAATGCCATGCCAACATCAACATCATTCGTACAAAGCAATTGGACGTAGTTGCTTTTGCTGTGCAGGCCTCTGTTGCACCTGATTGTTGTTTAGATCTGTAAAATTTATAATTTTTAGTGCCGTGAAATGAGTGAGAGCTTTAAAAATTTGTAACCTTTAAAAGATATAAAATTTAGAACTTATTTACTCGAAACTTCACAAAAACAAATGTTCAGCGTTCTTGATAATATCTATACAAATAAAAGAATTAAAATTTCAAAATTTACTGTAAAGCTCGTTTGATCTCAGGGGAAAATTTTATTTCGTTGATAACTCAAAAAAGCTACACAGATTGGCTTTGTAAAACATGATGTAAGTTAACAGGTGAATTTCGAACCGGTGTGTTTAAAAATTCTCAAAATGATTTTATTTCTATCCCTTCAATGCGAAAAACTTCCACAATGAAAATCCTGGGAATCGAAATGAAAACATTTATCAGAGGTTCTAAACATTAAAACTGGTTCAAGTTAGTCTTTGAATTGTTCCTCACCTGTTTCACCATGTTATAAAACTTGTTTCTGACCCTTTTCGAGTTATTGGCGAAATAAGATTTTTTTTTATTTTCACCAGAGTTGTACAGCGACCTTCAGTTGTAAATATTTGGAAGTTAGAGACATATATATGGATTCTGAATATAGAATAACAAATCTCAACTGATATTGACATTACAGTCTAATAGTCTAAGCAAAAATGCAAAGAAATCTTACTTTTTCAATTTTGGTAATTTTTGTTTATGGAAAATGAAATTCAGGATGAATGCTTACTTACGATTAGAATGCCATCTGTGTCCGAGTAAAGGTTCTTTCTCATTCAAGGCTTTATATTTGTCCCTTAATCGGTGGACAGAACCGGGTGCAATATCCAATTGGGTTGTAGTCTGAAAATAATATTTAATTAATAGCTTATGATTTCAATTCCACTTAGCCAATATTGATATCAATCACAGCTTAGTTACAATCCTTTAATACACACCAATTTTAGCATTTCTTAGGTCTCAAAAATTTCATATAATTTAAAAACTAATTAAATTTGGTATACAAAAATCAAATTGAAATCGGGAACTTTAAAGATCACTGAAAATCAAAACTACCATAACTTGTAAAGTTTGATCCCTCAAACTTTGACAAAAGTAGGGTACACGCTCCCTATTTAAACTCAAAATTAAGTTTGGCGTAAGTTCAAAATAGTTTCATTCTATGACTTCAAATTCATCTCTATTTTTCTCTTGGCGTGAGATATAAATAATGTTCATAAACTCAAAATTAGCGAAAACATGGGAAATAACGATCGTTTTAAACTTTACCACGCGAACTGTACATGTATTGCAAAACCAAAAACAACTAGACTTGGAGCATTCGATAGGTTTAAGCCATATTAAAGAACAAAATTGTTTTTTTATGAAAGAGCTATCCGTGTTTCTCTTTGTTGTTTCTTAATTTAAAATTCCATATGTTGAAGTGTCACTTTCATCATAACATTGAATGCCTCGTAAAATGTCTTTGAAGGCACAGAAACAATTAGTTCTGTACGTATAAAATCTCATTTTCATGTATTTTCTCAACAATAAAACATCTGAAGAATAATTTTGAATTCAGCAACCAAACTTAGTTTTGAGTAGTCTCGAAATTGACTTAATTCTGCCCTACGGGTTTTGAGTAAGCCTGTACTTGGTTTTGAGTACGTCCCAGTCGTCCCAGTCAACTCAAAGTTCAGGGACGCTACTCGACTTTCATTTTGAGCTTTTCTTCACGTTCCTAATTATAATTTTGAAATTGTGATTAAGGAGCGTGCAAACAACTTGATCATTTGGAATCCAATAGTCCTTGTACGACAAAAAAAATCCTATGAATAAATGTGTCTTTCTTAATTAGTTAAGCAGTCGTTAGGCAACATAGAAATTAAAATAAAAAAGGTATAGAGAACAACAAAGAAAAGAAATCATTACTAAATCCATAGGAGTGGAAAACCGGGAAAAAATGCTCAGATTTCAAATGGTTTTGATTAAATCACCGACACGTGAGCAGGTATCTACTTTTATTTCTTTAGATTGATAATTATTGAAACTTTTTTTAAACCTTCAAGAAAGTTTTGCATTAATTAGGTCTACAAATTTGATCAAACTGAGCATGAATTATTTATAAAACAATAGTTTTGTTGATTTATTTGGTTCTGGGACAATTTTTTTTTTCTTAAACAATTAAAACTTCTTTTTTATATGCGTTCCACCAACATCTCTCACTTACCCTGAAAAAAACAAAAATGGTAATAAATATCTTGCGCCCGTTTGAAAACTAAGATTATTGGTGTAAGGATCCAAATTTGAGGAAGAGGGTTTAATCGTGTCGAATTTTGACAGATCTGCAGAGCTCTCAAAAAGTAGGTCTGGCGCAAAATATAACACATTGCAGAAGGTATGCCATTTAGTTGTTTTTGGATGTGTTAGTAATAAAACTATGAATGGCTAATATGGTACACACAAAATCTTATGTTAAGATATTTACCACCATTTGTTTTATAAATAACTAGCTGACCCGTTGTGCTTTGCTACACCTTCAGGAAATAAAGGTTATTTCTAAAAATTTATTCAAATTTAGGTTTTAGAGAGCATTTTTTTAAATCAAACCTCATCATACTTCAGAACCAACAACTTTGAAATGAGAGCTGCAGCTGCAGTTCTGAATTGCAATTCAAAGATGGTATATATTATTTACTGAAACTTGATCTCAAAACTCGTTTTTCAAGATCTGAAATTTGTACTCTGTACGAAAAAACCTTTTTAAAAATTGTCCCTCCTTTGAAAAGCTCTTTATCTTAAATTTACATGGGATCTCGTTTCCAATTTTGTCCCCCACTGCTTGAAGAAGGTAGGCAAATTTAACCGGCTCGAGTCCCAAACAGCACATATCATGGTAATGAAAAATATATTGAATTAGTTATGTATTAAATGCAGTGCAAATTTCTTTTTTTTTTAAATAAATTTACTACGGCAAAAATATAAATATTTAAAAAAATATCAGTTGCATCACTTAATAAGTTCTCAGCGTTTTTTTCCTTTTCTCTTTGAAAGTCAAATATTCAAAAATGTTGGCAAAAACAAATTTCTAAGTCTACATTTGTCCCGTATATTAGGGCAAGTGTCAATGCAAAGCTTATTTACAGAGGCGTCAGAGTAATGGCTTTAAAATGGATTTAATACGAATTCCTGTTTTTTGTTCTATCAAGTTTCACTGATATATCTGAAGTATTCCTGCAGTATAAATTTATGTTTGTTACTCCACTTTTCACGAATGCTGTTCAAAGGGAATGACCTTTATTTACGAAGACATTTAAGAATTTTCAATATCCGCTTCAGTTTCAACATTCGGAATTCCCCTTCTGGTCTTTCCAACATATTGAATCATTTTGAAGATGAATTTCTTCAAAGTTCGACGTTTGCCCTTACCCCATCGTGTAAGTTGACAGGAGGGAATATTGTTTTTAAAACTTTAACGGTAAACTAAAAATTTCTCATACAAATTTTGCGTCCGGTTGAATATCAGTTCTAAAGTCTCGCTTTTCAAAAACGAAGCGGATCAATCAAAAGTCTCTTTTATGCAGCCATGTAACACAAAAACACTTTTCATGTTAGGTACGTACTTGAATTGGTATGTAAGAAAAAAGTACGATGGTTTTTTTTGAGAATTATTAAAAATAAAAAGCTCCCATTTTCATTTCTAAATTCGTTTCAGTATTTGGGCCGAAGTAAAAATTTCTAGAAGAAAACATAATTTTTAATTTTTTTTTTAACAGAAAAAGTTGAACGTTTGAACATGTTCTAATGTGCCTCGAATGAAAAGTCAAATGCTACCTACATTAACACGAACTAAATATAGAAGTAGTTTTGGAAATCTTTCAATTGGTTTTGATTTGATTGATAAAATACCAATCCGTGTCACATCTAGGCGTTATTTATTACCACGTGCAATTAAGCAAACACATCTAGGTTGCATATCGCCCCCACGTGCATAAGACACATAGGTACTTGGTTGAGAAACAGACGCCTGATTGTTAAATTTTTCCAGCGATCAATGAACAGTATGCTTCGGTTACTATCCACTTGCGACGACGTTTGCTTGACCATAGAGACGAAAAACAAACCCCTCAAAGAAAAGAAAATCTCTAAAAATGGATACCATGACTTTTCAATTTCAGATTTTGGCAAACAAAAATATTATTTGTATTATTCGATCGGCCAAATGTCAATTTTGGTCACATCTAGGCGTCATTCATAACCATGTGCTCTACAAATGAGCTAGGAATCAAGAAGAAAAAAATCACATCAAGGCTTCATATCGCCACCCCTTGCATTGAAAATATGCTTGGTTGAGAAATACGCGCCAAAATATTCCCACTGATCAGTATGCTATGCCTGGGTTACTATCCTTTTGCGACGTTGGCTCGACGCCTCGACCTTGGAGACGAAAAACAAACCGCCCAAAGGAAGAAAAAATCTCGAGAAAATGGATGTCATGACTTTAATTTGTTTCGAAAAACTACAAATTTTGTATGGAAGCCCCCCCTCACTTAAGTCGGATGGAGTTTTGACTATTACAGAAACCATCCCCGGCCTCAAAAACCCTTAGATGCCAATTTTGACGATGATCGGTTCAGTAGTTTCCGAGTCTATAGGGAACAGACAGACAGACAAACATTCATTTTTATATATATAGATTTCATTTTAAGAAAACAATTTTCTGAATAGTCAGTATACATAAACATAGTGGTATACGAGCTTGATCCATCTATAGAAAATAGGGCTCTTTTCTAATACATGCAGACTCTGCGAAATGGCCTACCTTTTATGTACATTTCTAAGCACTCGTCACATTTATGTGTGCATGTATATTTTGATTTATTTGTAGATTCGATTTTTTAGGTCGTACGCACTGCAGTACCGTATAGATCACAACAATTCATTAAGAAGCGAGAAAAAGCTGAGAAACTGAGTCTTCTAGGTAAGAAACTGAAAAATAGATCATTTTTTATAAAAGCTTTTGCACGGAACAATCGTGAGAAGACATTATGCGATCATCACGGAGCTTGCACTGCTACTGTAGAATAAGCTTAATTTTGTTTAACTAGTCTAAATTTACAAGAAAACGGTTCCGCAATGTGAAATAATCTAATCAATGATTTGTTCTGTTTGTGTTGATCAATGTGATATCATGAACTGTGCCACAGGTTATTTTATTCTGTAGTTTTCAGATTTTTACAGAAAAAACTATTGAGTATGATGTGCATGACTAACAGAGGTTGCATCACTACCGTGAATCCCATTTACTTGCGCTTGAAAGTTAGTTGGCTTTGTGTGAATGTGCCATGCCAATGGACAAAAAGTTGCAAGACTTCCGGCCGCAAGAACCTTCACGATTGACTTCCGGCATTCCTAACCAATTTGCAATTGACACACGTCATTATAAGAAAACCAAAAATGGATTTTTGTTCTTATCTAATCCATTGAAATTGTAGAATTAAAATTAAATTTAAAAAAAAACTCTAAAATCGTTCTTTAAATGATAAAAAAAAATTAAGTGGAAATTTGTTCAAACACACTCACCTCCGGATTGTCGAGCTAGTTTTTATGCAACTTATTTTTATCTTATACAGCATGAAAAATTTGTGCTTAAACGCAGGGTCTTAGGTGTAGTTGGCCATTCTGTCTAATTTATCCGCAGTAATTCGCCAATAGGTTTTCAATACCCGAAATTCTGAAAGGCAAAAACAAATTAAAAAAATGAATTTGACAAATTACATCCCATCGAAAATTTACCTGTTTCTTTAAATTGCAGTTATTAACTGCGTAGATCACTGTCACACACTTTGATTCACGAGGTTTGATTGAATATGATGCTGAGTGCGAATGCTGTCTCCGATATGGGAATATTTTTCAATCCGAACGAGGTTAACTTTCAAAAGAAGCTTCATTCCAATTCAAAAACGGAATGCTTTTCTTAATCTGATCAGGATAAATTTCATTCGGAACCGATGGAGCTTTTCACATTTCAACCTTTTAATAAAAACCCATAAAAAATACTATGTTATCGTGGCGCAGCGGCTAATGCGCGAAAAGTTGCACTTTATTCAATCAAATTTCAGTCCAAATTCAAAGAGACAATCTAGTTGCGACTGGACCGAAAACAGAAATGAAAAACATGGCCGTTACTTACCAACAATCCACGCAATGACATGTAATTCTATTCAATTGTAATGACATGTAAAATTTCTTTTTGATAATCCTTTTGTACGTTGATGGATCGATCATTTACACGATTTTTCGCGGAATGATATTTTGATGGAAAAAATGTAAATTCCCTTCACACTACACTGTTACATTTTTTCAACTGTAGGTTTACAACACACAATGAAATAAGATGTGAACGGCGGTTTACATGAAATATGCTTTCTTATTACATGAAAACCCCCGATTTCTTTCTACCCATGTTCTTACTTGTAAGGTTACATGGATTTTCTAAACCTTGAATATTTGTTTATGATTTTTACATGTATTTTCGAGCGATTTTTGTTTTCAAGTTATGAATTTCAAAATTACGTGCATCGTAACATTACATTTTTTTTTCTGTGCAATATACAGATGTAAACTAAAATTCGATTATTCAGCTCTGTATAAAAGTTTGTTGTTGTTGGAAAGCTTTGGAAAGGGATGTTAAGCATTGAAATTTTTAAAAGTTGTTATGATGATTTTTGTTTTCCAAATAGTTTTTAAGATGAATCATCAATTTCAACTTACAAATAAAAATAAAAATCACAATTACAATTACAAAAGGTACGTACAATTATTTAACCTAATTCATAAATGTAATTGTTTGTTTTTATGGAGAATATCCACACAAATGCTGCTGTTTAAGAAACTTTTTTTCTACAGCCGCCGGATAAAATCGTCCTTCGTGGGTGATGCTAGATGAAGCAATCGCAATTTTCACACAATTCCGATAAGTTACGATAAGCTTCGAATAATGGTAAGATTCAGTTAACCAGCAAGAGCGGGTAGTCCGGGGAGCAGGAAGGATCGGGAAGATGAACTACCACCTTGATGGAACGGAATTCAATTGAAATAAAACGAAGGGATATGGCAATATATTTGTTCTAAAAGAAGTATAGCACATCTAGATTTTTTTTGTTTTCAATTAATATTCATATTCTTTTATTATCCTTTCTAGGAAGATTCCCAGAATTTTAGAGGGCAGCCGGAGTTGTTTGATAAATTCTTCGCCCGTAAATCGGAAGGATCCATCGTTTAGTGCTCGGGATATGTTGAGGGCTTCGCAGAAGAGAAATTTCCCTTGGTTGGAGCTAGCCGATGTTCACAATGACACAACCGGGGGATTACGAGCTACGAATATACTGTTTTATATGAACTGCCCCAAACCACCAGCTGCTTTCGTACGTTAAAGGAATTTAATTCTGATTACAAATAATAATCATCTATTAATTCCCTTTTCAGTGGCTCTACTGCATCCGCCCAAAGAACCTGGGCAAGCTCCGGAGGCCAAGTTACAAAAGATACGTTTTCATGACGTTAAGGTAATGATCCTTTTTATTTAATACTCATCAACAAACTGTTTAAATCTTACCGAAAATCTTAACTAAAACTTGTTTGCGTTTGTTTGCAGGATGCAACGAAAAGCAGCCGTTAAAGTACATTATAGCGTGGGTGGAAATCTCGGGCAAAAGGAACACAGAACTGAAAGCAGGACCAATGACTGGATGACGAGATAGTTATAATTTTGTTGTTTCCAAAGAGCAGCCAAAATTTTACAATAATCATCTCTCCTCCAGCGAGAATACAAAACTAACAAATAATGGACGATGGTAACGAGCTCGCTAAGCACCATTCAGCACCTGATGTATACCAATTTTGAATTGAAGATGCAGCTCAAGGCGCTACGCTGCTACAGTAATTTTTTTTGGCAGCCGGTGAAAAATCTAGATTACGTTACCGGGTTGACCAGTTTGAGTATTTATTTGTATAATAAACAATGATTACTACGCATAAGAATAAATTTTTGTGATTTTTTACTCAATAAATTCTAAAACTTTCATTTTGCTAAGAAATCTCAAAAATGCATGGGCATCCCCATGTCGAAATATACAGAATTGACTAATCGAGTGAAAGTTCGCAAATGTATAAAAGCTCTTTGCACACACTCTGTGTATAACGCCCAAAGTTAAAACTAAGTGGAGACACTTTTCTTGAAACTGTATGGATTTTTATACAGAATCGAGTAACTTTGGTTACCGTGTACTAAGTAATATAATGTGTACATGTCAATCTGTCAAGTGGTTTTGGAATAGCGTAAAATACACAAGCTCCCTGACAATTTTTTTTGGGCAGGATCGAGAAAAATCTAGAAAATTCCCAGTAGGGAACCCAAAAACAACTGGAAATCAAATATTCGACCAAAGTTTATATGATAAATCTTTGAAGGAGTGTTATAGAATCTAACAGTGAACTAAAATTTGAAGTTAAGGATTTAGAGAGCATTTATTAAGCACAATCTGTAAATTTCAATATAGGAAGCGTTAAAAAAGACATTTGTAGCTGACTTATTAACAGGTCTGATTTTATTTCTTCGAGGTCTGCTGCCCATCGGTAAAATAAACCAAATACGGTGGCCAAATTGTGCGCAAAATATTCTGACTGCTAGGGATAAGATATTTTGAAATTTTTCGTTATCGACAGCAAAACGAACTATTTAGCGGGCAACTGAGAGGTTTCCAGCCAGAAACTTTTCATTGACAAATCTCGCCTGTATTTCCCGGTTATAAAAAAGCAGTAAAAATTTGAAGATTTGATGTCTAGCACAGAAAGCAGACCATCTGTGGAAGCTGCTAATCAGTTATGAAAAATCTCAAACTTGTCTATAATTTTTATAATTCAAATCACACAAAACCAACGGCAAAATGAGATTTTTTTTTAACATGTTTTATATAATTTTGAAAATATTTTTTTTTTTTGGAAAAGTGGTAATTTTGACAACTTTTCCAAAAAAAATTTATTAAAATTTATAGATTAATTTTTTTGAACACTTTTTAATACGTTTAGAAGCCAAGGAACACTGTTTCATTTTGTGTAAAAAAGGAATTTGTTTATATTCAATGTGGTTGTTTTGAAAAGCGAACAAAAAAAACTTTGACATTTTCTGACACAAAAAAATGAGATCTTCTTTAAAAATGATAATACGATTCTAAAAAATAAATTTAATAGAAATCGATTGTAATCTAGCTGAGTTACAACAGCGCGAATGAGTGAATTCACGTCTCAAAATTTGATTTTCTTTAAAACTTCATAAGGGAAATATGCTCTGAAAGCTGTTTTGACCCTCCAGATGGTCGGATTTTTACAAATCGAACATAATTTAGTTGATTTTTTAATAAGTTCGATATTTTCAAATAAAAATACAAAAAGATTTAAAAAAAATTAAAAATTAAAAGCTATGAGAAACAGTAATAATTTGAACGTATGATCCTCTACATACATGTTGCTATTCAAGTGTCAATCAAAATAAGGAAAAAGTTAGGTAAAGATACTGAAAGTTTATGATTGTTAAAATCGGAACAACAAAATATCGTTTTTAAAAGTGCACAAAAAATTTGAAGGCTCTGAAGTAGAGGGGGCGGTGAGGTCGTAATTCTCATTTGCAAATCACAAAATAACGTAGATTTGGAAGATTAGATTTGGGATAACAACGAGTAAGTTCGATGCAAAAAATGAAATTACCTTACAGAACTAGACATCAGGTTGAAGACTAAAAAATCTGTGATTTCCCAGAGCTGCAAGTAAATTTTTGTTCCAGTATCTCAATAATTATTTCTAAATGTAACTAAAAGATTTTTTTTATATTGTCACTGATTTTGTATACGCTTTACATGTTGATCTAGTTTCACGGTGTCTCTGGAAGAAAACTTTATTTTTCGAAAATTAGCATCGCTAATTTTTGCACCATTTGAAAGCTGGGACTTTCCCCTTTCATTTGAGCCCAAATTTGAAATAATCCACCGGGGGGTCTAGAACAATTTATTTTTTGAAGATTTTTTAACCTTTTTAACAGTTTTTTCATAGACAAAATTATACTAATCACTGTGAAAACGCTCGTCTTACCTTTAGCGTAAATTCAACATCATATGTCAATAACATGATTTAATAGGAAATTTCCCTGGCTACAATTTTGTAGAAGTCATTAAAGTGATAAAAATTGAGAGAAAAGAGTTGAAATACCACAAACAGAGTGATTATTATTTCATTTGAAATATCTAATAAACTTCTCATCACTGATTGTACTAAGAAGACCAGAAAAAGTATTCTACGAGCTCAGTTATTGGTTGTAGAGTGTATAAATGTTCAATATGGTTTATTTACATTTAAAAAATCAATCTTTTACATGAAATTAAACAGGATTATCTGAAGTTATGAACATTAGTAGGGTTTTATTCTGGAAAAAATGTCTCCCGCCTTTCTTGAAAATTTAGTTATTTATATATTTGAGCTAAGTTAGTTTGAATACTTTATGAACAAACATTTGAGACTAGGAAACTAATTAGATTTACTTCTAATAATTCCCCTGGATTTCAAAATCAAACATCTTTGTTGAAAATCTTTCATCCTTTTTAGTAATTTCTGAAAGCTTTGATACTTTTCACTTTTAATTGATTGTAAAACCTTAGACACGAGCATGATAAAGTGTCATTTATAAAATAAAATAAAAATCAACCTATTGTTTATGTTTGATTGCATAAATTTGTGTTTTTGGAGGCATTCGTTTATGTGAAAATGTGGTCGAATTTAAGTTTGCAAGCAAAAATTCTAGATTGTTCATTTTTCTCAAAAGTACACGAACTGGACCTAATGTCCTTCATTGATTTTTGTTTATGGAAAGGAAAAAAAGGATTACAAAATCTCAACATCAACTTTGTTTTCAACAATTTTAAGAGGTTCATTAGGAGATGAAAAATCACGATGAAGGAGGGGAGGGGGGGTGGTCTGATTCTAAATAAAAACTTATGCAAATTTTTAATACATTGGAAAAAATTTAACCAAAGCTGGCTTGCAACAAACTTGAATATAAAATCTATTTACATTGCACAAAATCAAACAATCGAGAAACTTAAGATGGAAACTTGCAAATTTTTTTCTGAACGACAGGTGATATTACTCCCATCTTCTAAAGTTTGGCTTTCACTCTTTCAACTGTTTGAATTTTCGAAGAATACCTGAAACTTTATTTACTCCCCACTTAGGGATTTTTGGAAAAATCGGAGTGCCAAAAAAAAAAGAATTTTCAGGAATAATAAACCCCAAAAAATGATCATAACTTCAGTTTATCCTGATAAAATTTATGTCAAAGATTGATTTTTAAATGTAAATAAACCATTTTGAACATTTATACACTCTACAATCAAGAACTGAGCTCGTAGAATACTTTTTTCTGGTCTTCTTAGTACAATCAGTGGTGAGAAGTTTATTAGATTTTTCAAATGAAATAATAATCACTCTGTTTGTGACATTCCAACTCTTTTCTCTCAATTTGTATCACTTTAATGACTTCTACAAAATTGTAGCCAAGGAAATTTCCTATTAAATCATGTTATTGACATATGATGTTGGATTTACGCTTAATGTAAGACGAGCCTTTTCACAGTGATTAGTAGAATTTTGTCAATGAAATAACCGTTAAAAAGTTTAAAAAATCTTCAAAAAAAATAAAATGTTCTAGAGCCCCCGGTGGATTATTTCAAATTTGTGCTCAAATAAAAGGGGAAAGTCCCAGCTTTCAAATGGTGCAAAAATTAGCGATGCTAATTTTCGATAAATAAAATCGTTCCATCAGAGACACCGTGAGTTTGTTAAGATTATTTTGGGTTATACTAGAACAAGAATAATTTTAGATGGCAATGCTTGATAATCTTTAAAATGTTTTGTCTTAAAAAATCAACCTAACAGAAAATACCTTTGGGCTTGTGATATAGCTCAGTTGGCAAGTCTGTTGTCTCCTGAGTCGATGTTCGCGAGTTCGAGCCCGAGAGTAAACATCGAACACAGTTGTACCGGATAAGTTTCTCAATAACGATCCGCCAACTGTAACGTTGATAAAGTCGCGAATGCCATAAAGATGGTAAAACGACTATAATCGAAAAAAAAAGAAAATACCTTCGAAAAAATCAGTATTTTAAGGCGTCCTTTATGATTTAGTGATAGACATTTTTGAAAGAAAATATGTAAGAATTTTCAGATAAGAGAATTTTTATTTTAAGTTCTTATTTATTCATCTCTACTTAATGGATTCAAAAAATCAATTGTGCCATCTACCATGGATAAACTTTTAATCTTTTCGGTTATTACAAACATCGCCTGGATTTAGTTATTAGAATCTAATTTAAGCTTTAAGACTCGTGAGTGCTGCATAACTGTGAGCAGGACTCAAATTCAGATATCAAGAAGTAATACTATTCTTACGTTATTTTACCGGCTTGTAAACAGTATTGCAATTTAGTCTTCAACACTTATGCAAATTAATGGTGAATAGAAAATTTTCCGGATTTTTCCTGGAATTTTTCACTTCATTTGCCAAAACAAATAACATAAAAACAAATTGTTTTGTTAAAATTGTCATTTACGCGTCCAAAAGAAATGTTTTGACCAAATTTTATGGAAATAATCATGAAAAGTTTTTTGAATGCCTGAATAAAATATGATTGAAATCTGCTGATGAATTATGACGGAAATTTTTTTTCTTTATTTTTTGTATTGAAACTCCTGGGTTTTGACAAAATTTGCCTGGATATTACGGTTTTGGTCGACAATTTTGAAATCAAAAATCAACGATCCAGATTTTCATTTTTTTAATAGATTTTCTGAAAATTTGCCCAGGGGGGCGTTGAGCTTGAAAATTTTGCAAAAGGGGGCGGTGAGAGAAAAAAGTTTGAAAACCACTAGAATGATTCAGAATAACTTGATAGTAATGTAAATAAATGATAGTTCGTGACGTGAATTCAGTCAACTACGAATTCACGTCCCAACTTCAAATAAGCATAATTTTGTTCGCTGTTGTTCAATCGAGAAGCTACGCACATCAAATTGTGGGTAGTTGTTTTTTCTACAACTCATTTGACGACGCCGATATTCTTTTTCCACAGAGAGGACAGGAAATTTAAGTTATATGTAATGAAGTCAAAAATGGTCAATTCTAGCTTGAATTCACGTCACAAAAGTAATCGATCACAACGCAAACAAATTAAACTTTTTAATGACCAAATTATATTCATTTTAAAGGAAATTCAATCTGCGACCGTTTGCTACAATTTTTTTCATTTTCAAGTAAATTGGTTGAATTCTAGAATGATAACAGTGCAGAAAAGTCCGGAAAAGCGATTTCACGTCACGGTGGAATGTGTCTTAGGTGAAATTTGCATTTTAAATTTTGATTTTGTACGATTTTTTTTGTTATCGTTCTCTTCGAAATTGTTTCCCCATTTATATGTTTATTACATGGCTGCCCATTTTTTTAAGTTTCGATTCAGCATGTTTTATAAAAAAAAGAGTTATCTATAGATGAAATTTTGAACAACATAGTTTTCAAGATGTAAATTAAGTCAAAAACTGCCTGATTTCAACGTATGGATTCACATCGCAACTCAATAGTAGCAAAATTATTAAAAAAAATTTATTTGATTTCACTTATATTTCTTCATCCAAATTTTAGGTTTATTTTTTCCAGAGATAAGTAAAGAAAGCGCAGTATGGTAAAAAACATAAATTCTCCTATCAACGCCACAAAAGTTAATTACCTAAATTCAACGTATTTAAGCTTCTCGGTATTCAAAAGTTTATCTATTTTAATGAGTTTTTTTCCTGTTGATCAATATCCGTGAGCTAAAAATAGTTTATGCTCGAGATATTTTTCTACGACGTTTCGGGAAGAAGTTTTTCAAAGCAAAAAAAAATTAAAGTGTAAGAAATTGTCTTTTCATTTGGTCCATTTCCGAGAGGAAGAATGTTTTCCCAGGTTTGCCGGTAACAATCATAGAAGAGACATTTCGGAAGGAAATTTGCAGGATAAAGATGAAGGTGGCCCCAACAAAACTTTCGGAAGTCCTTTAAAAATCCAGAGCTAAGTATTAATTTTTCAACTATATTTTCAGTGGTAGAATCGTTTGCACTAACCCGGAACTGTACTTATGAAAGATCAACATGATGTTCTTGGATAAAAAAAACCAAACTATGGAAACTACTTGGAACTAAGGTTTTGAGACTTTAAAATTTTAATCATTAAATGGCATGAAAAGACGTTCTAAATAGTTTCGAATGAAATACAAAATACATTTTATGCACTTCAAGATGCAATTTGCCTTGGTTGAAGCAGTGTGGGCCCCAAAGCCTAAAAGAAATAAAAAGAATTCTTTTACGCTCTGAAAATGCCCCAGAAAGTATCAGTTCTGCAATGCTTTAAAGAAAAAATATTTAGTTTAATTGCCAAGACATTCACTAAGTGTATGTTTGAATGTTAATTTTCTTTTATTTAATTGTTGAAAGTCATCTATTTCCTAAAGCGAGTTTCCGCAAATACTCGAGAAATGTGTGACAATTAATTAACAAAACGGTAGTTATTTTTTGCCATAGAGCATTTTCTATTACAGGACAATAGTAATAAAAATATGCATCTTGTCTAAATCTCAGGTTTAGAGCAAACATTAGAATAAGAGCAGAATTGATAGTAAATAATCAACACAATTGTCAAAAGTGTCACCCTAAATACTATCTTCTCTACTTAACTAGACCAAAGCTGGTTTTCGAACAACAAACATCATTTTTATTTTTGATTTGAAGAGAAAGCTGGTTTTAACAAAGAAATAGTGTTTTCCTGTCTAATAGGCAGTGGTAAGGAATTCCCTTTAGACGTTCCGTTTCGAGTGTGTCGCAGTTCAAAAGGGAGATTTTGTCGATACAATGCCCTAAAAACCACATTTAAATTTTGCCCTTTTCGAAAATCGATTCTGATGTTTCAAAATTTTGGGTTGGGCTGAAGCTTTCAACATGTAAAACTAACAAAAAGAAATATCATTATTCAATTCGATTATTTTAGAATTCTGCCTAGCTTACATTCGTATCGTCACTATTCAATAAAGGTTTTTTTTGTGATTGATCAGAAACTTGTGAAGCTTAGGAGTTTTGCTTTGCGTGAGATTTGTGGAGGGATGGCGTACAGCCGGTCTACGCAAAACAAATCATCACATGTGCTGCACTTCCTTTTACCCTATCGACTACATGAACTTGGCCGGCATCGTTATTGGTTCGTATTAAAAATGAAGATTCTCAAAATTGGACAGTGATAATGTGTTGCTTGTTCTCAGCACCTTTCATTTGGTTCATTGTCCAATGGTGATCATCCCGAGCCAAACACGGAGTGCAACCATGCCATTATGCCATTGGCCATTTTTGAATTTCTCAAACCCTGGGGTCTAAAAAGCTTCGTTTTGGTCCAAAACTCATCCATGATTTTTTGCAGAATTTTTGAGTAACGTTTACACAGGGTGTCGACTCATATCTGGTAATAAAATTCCCTGATTTTCCCTGATTTTCCAGTCGATTTACCAGAAAATTCCAGGTTTGAAAAATAACCTGAGAAAGCAACTTAAAGTTATAAAAAATATATTTCCCCCAAAAATGAACGCACAGAAAGCTTTGAGTCGCGAATACTAATTTATTACGATAATTTTAATGGAAGTATTATTTGTGATACTAAACATTTTAAGATAAGTCAGCCTGTTCGGATCCACTTGTTGAAATTCTTATGATTTCAGCTATCAGCCTTCTTCTGTGCGTCTTCCAAAATTTTCCTCCGTTTCACCTCAAGCGATTTTGCTTCCGCTTCTCGATGACGCTTCATCAGCTTTGTTTGATCTGATTCAAGAGCTTTCTTTTTGTGGCGATATTTGTCTTCCAAATACAGAGCATGTGAATTTCGAACTCTCTGAATAAGTTTGTTGGAAATTTGGACTGATTTTATCCCTCCAGCATAAAAAACAGCATAATAGATTTGTCGTTTAGCCACCACTGATTCTTCATGCATATTATCGAAGAGACATTCGGAATTTACTCAAAAACTACGTTCAACATTCGCGTTGCCATGTGAAAGACAGCAGATCATTTTGACGATGTTGAAGAATTCTGGACACTTGGCATTTGCTAGTACTCCACTCCAAAAATGATCCAGCTTTTCTTTGCTACGGTCATAATTATCAAATTTATCGCCTCTGGCAATCACTCTGGAATACTGCCGTACTGCTAAATCTGCCGAGGATTTACTAACGCGTCCAGTATCTGTCAATATAGTCAAAGTCTTCTCAACTCGTTTTTTGGCCAATTTGGTATCGCTGCTGATAACAGCCGGATCAAGGCAAGAGGCGGCCTTGGTCAGAGGATAAGTTCAAGGCGATCGCTTCATTAGCTTAAGTACAATTGCCTTCAGCATTCTTTTGCATTCGATACGGAATTGCAGAACTTGCTTTTCGCTGAGCTTAGGAAATTTTTTCACCAGCATTCTTAGTGTCATATCCGAGAACAATATGTTTCGATCCGCGATGCCAGGTAAATGTTTGACGTTTTGTAGTCAGGAAAAAAGGTAAACAAAGGGTTGTAAATTTTCGATGAATTTAAAACTCATTTTACTACCGGTTTTTACTTCAGAGATCTCTTAAAAAGTAAGTAGAATAAAGTTTAAGGTCTTAATCTAGCGTTTTAAATATTTTTTGAAAAAATATTGATAGCTACTAAGCGATAAATTGAGTTTCAAAAACTGGTGTTTTTCTTGCGATTGAAAACACACCTAAGTATTTTAAAAGTTTTTGAATGAAAAAGTGATATTTTCTCAAAAACATTCATTCAAAAAAATTGTTGGAGATATTTGAAAGCTAAATTTACGAAAGTTCTGTTTTGGAAAGCATTCTAACGAGGAAAAAACCTGGTTGAAAAAACTGGAATTTTATCCTGTTTTCTGTTAACCAAATTAACAAATTTGATGTTTTTTTTCTGGAATCAACGGAGTGTTTGAGTTGTTTTTTGTACTGGAATAAGATTTAAAATGATTTAGATTTTTTATAGATTTATTGAAGAGTTGTATTTCATTTATGAAAAATGCACTTCTGAAATGTCTGCTCTTATTTGAGGGCTGTTTGCACATTTTTCGAAATTTTTGTAAAAAAATCAAATGTATTTCTGTCAACGTTTCTTGCAAGTACCTTCTCATGACAAAATTTTGCCCAATAATCATACAAAAAATAACATTAGGAGCTAATTTCCTTTAAATTTAATGCCTGTTCCTAAAAGCTTCCCAAATTCTCTGAACTATTGTATGTAGCACTTTGTAGCGCTACTGTTTGGTTAATATCTCGGATGCACGCTCTTTTTTTTTTAACTCAAAATTAAGTATGACCGAGGTTCAAAACATAGTTCGATTCTATGAACTTAAAGTTAAGGACCCTTTTTTCCTCCTTGCGATGGATCAAAACGGAGTTCGAACTGCGAACTCAAAATT
The DNA here is from genome assembly GCF_029784155.1 of Uranotaenia lowii. Lineage (NCBI taxonomy): Eukaryota > Metazoa > Arthropoda > Insecta > Diptera > Culicidae > Uranotaenia > Uranotaenia lowii. The sequence goes on from NC_073692.1 coordinate 146,500,184, forward strand.
GATCCCTTTTTTTTTCCTTCGGCGAGGGATCAAAGCTGAGTTCGACCTTATGAACTAAAAATTGAACTCTCTTTGTTGGACTGAAAACACTTAGCGAGTTCAGTCCGAACCGGAACAGCAACCAACGAACACGTCGCAAAATTATGTCGTTCCGGAACAATTACCGGAAGACTATGAAGGAACTTCATAATGAAATGCATGTTCACCGTGTCAGCGTAAAATTCTGTCCGTCATTGTCATCATATGGTGAGCGGCTTGGAATGTCCGGAAACTTCCGGATGTTGTTTACTTCCCGTGGGAAGTAACATCCGGAAGTTTTCTTAGACCGGGAATGTCAAAACTTTCCACCGCTCTGTAATTGAAATGCAATGTACCGGAACAGCAGCATCCGAGTACAACAAATTTTAATCATCCTTTAATTCCCTGAAAATAAGCTACCCTCGAAAAAAAGGATAAATTCGAGTTCGGCTGCCGAACTTAGTATTGAGTATGCCTATCAGTACTTAGTTTTGCTATTGCCCAGTCAAACTCAAAGTTGAGGGAAGCCACCGAAGTGCTGTTTTGAGCCAAAACTACTTAATTTTGAGTTTAAAAAAAAGAGCGTGTGGTAGATGATGGTGTCACCCTACACTGAAGTAAATTTTTAGCAGATAATAAACTATGACGTTTCAATTTCTTCAAATAAAATCTGGATCCTTATTTTTTCCCTGATTGGTGGAAAAATTCCCTGATATTCCCTGATTTTCCCTGATGCAAATTGAATTCCCTGATTTTCCCTGATTTTCCAGGTTTTTCCAGGTAGTCGACACCCTGATACATGAGTAAATTTGAACTTTTAGGTTTGTATGGAAAAATTGATAATTTTGTACTGAAAAATCAACATTATTTTTGTTTCTTCTGTGGAACCAAGTCATTATGGTTTTTGTGCCAATTTATAAGTTTCCTAAAGGAAATTTTCCACTGAACATCTTTGCTGAAGACCGTAACTTCGTATTTTAATAGACAAAAAAGTTATTAGCTGTTTAACAGGGTTATGTTTTGTCGCATTGATGAACAATAAATTCAATTGACATCACTGCTGGATGCCTAGAGAGGTATTGTATGACTACTTTTCATGCAATAATTTTCAACTTTTTCTAGCTATTGTAAAATGGTTTCCCATCCCGTTTGTGGATTTTAAAAATTGTAAGAAAAATTTTCATCACGATGAAATAAATGAACTTTAGGATTCAACAGGTTTCTGTATGAGAAAAACAAGTTATAGAGAATTTTCACGGTTTCGATTCGAAATTCAAGGTTTTTTATAGATTCCGTTTTATCTCCCCGTGTTTTCCTGTTTTCCCGATTCGCTGGCCACCCTGTAATTAGGACCTATGTTATTTAGACAAATCTTAACTTTGTTTTAACGCTCTTGAAAGGGGATAAAATATAACAACAAATAGAAAAGAATTGCGAAAAAATATAAATTGTGCTCAAAAACGACAATAAACATAAAAATTTCGTTAAACTAAAAAAAAATACAAACAAACAGCTATAAATGACAAAAATACCTGGAAAAAATGTAAAATTACCGAAATCACAAATATGATAAAAATAACCAACATTCTGAGCATGCTTAAAAAAGTTCTAAATGTGACTAAAATATGATAAGAAATAACGAAAAATTATATGAAACATTCAAAAATTGAAAATGGCGTTTATAATAATAGCAGCAGTTAATTTTGAGTAATTAGTAAGAAAAAGTTGATGGAAAACACCTTTCGGCTTTGGCAACACAAAGTTTTCTAGTGTAAATTCTTCAATTGTTATTTTCATCATTTACACTAAAGCATGGATCACGATGAATCTGGACGCACTGTTTATTATACCATAGCGCTTCTAGTTTCGGATCTGGAATGTTTTGACAGTACTCTGTTCGGAAATGTTTCCTCTATCTGTGCTGAAAATTTCATTACGATTCGTTCTGTTCCAAAAAAGTTACACGTGATGAAAGCCGCGAGACGAAAATTAATTTTGGACACCCACGTCAAAAACCCGATGTGGTCGGGTTCAAAAATCGCGAAATCTGTAAAGATGGTCAAATCGACCGTGTGCTGAGTTCTAAAATGTTTCCGTGAGATGCATACTATCGATCGGCAGGTTCATACCAAGCGTTATACTGGATCTAAGGATCGGAAACTGCATTTGAAGGTGTTGAGAACGATCAAGGTAAACCCAGGCAAACCAAGGTAAACCTATGACATCGCCAAGAAATTCAAGTTATACAAAGTTATACAACAAGGTTCTAACGAAGTACGACGGATGCATCCTCATGGATGACGAAACGTACGTAAAGATGGATTTTGGGCAGCTTCCTGGCCAAAAATTTTACAAAGCACCGATCCCCGCCAAGTTCAAATTCGTTTTTGCCGATAAGTTTTCAAGAAAGTGTTTTATCTGGCAAGGTGTTTGCAGCTTTGGACGAAAAACACCGGTTTTTGTGAAAAACAAGACCATGGACTCCGAAATGTACAAAGAGGAGTGCCGGAAAAATGTTTTTTTCCCGTACATTATATCTCACAAAGGACCAGTTAAGTTTTCGACAGATTTGGCAGGCTGCGACTACAGCAAATATGTAGGTACTACAGCAGTGGTATCGGGACAACGGGTGGATTTTGTCGAAAAGAACATCCACCCACTCAACTGCCCTCAATTCCGCCCTGTCGAAAAATTTTGGGCAATTGTCAAGCAGAAGATGAAGAAGAGTGGTAGGACGACTCCGGATGCAACAGAGATGAAGAGATTGTGGAACAAAATGGCCGTTGAGGACAGCGAATAGAGTGTCCAAACTATGATGAGTGGTACTCGACGAAAAGTTCTAAATTTCATCAAAACAACATCGGAATATTTTTTTTATTATTTTTCTTTAAAGTGCAATAAAAATCCTACATTCTGAGTACAAAATATTTTATTTCGTTTACATAGCTCCGAGATAGACCCTTTTTAATGCGTCCAGATTCATCGTGATCCATGCTTTAGATTGAAATGCAAAAATAGTTTAAGTTGAAAAGTGACGGAGGAAACTTTTATTTTGTTTAATTTCTGAGATAAAATTGAACAAAAAATATTGTTGGGTTTTAGTTTTTAAACCAAACCTGGTAGTTTGCAAAACTAAAATCTCATAGTTTGTGGAGGTTCACTTCTGTAAATATGTTGAAAAAAAATTGAGTTTCAATACGCATTGATGATCTCCTCGACAGAACTATACATTATCCTGTTAGTTTCGCTTAATTTTAAGCCAAAAAGAAGCTCCTCGACAAATTAGTTCCCTTAAAACCATTACCTAAAAAAATGGGTAAGTTCATTGACATGCTCGAAATTCGAACCTCAGAACCGGTTCATCCGACTGCTTGCCTTGCCCGGTTGGCCGAAAGTTGTCGAAATAAGAGCAGAAGCAGACCAAAAAAACAACACGTGGAATGAGCTAAAATAAACGTTCATCACGCGTCACATGGTATGTTTTGCACCGGTGCGTTTAAATAGACATTACTACCACGCGGAGTGCGCCGTGCCGGTAAATTTTGTCTCATCGTCACCGTGACTCGACGTTTGGTCCAACTTTGGGACCAGAAACCAGAGATTTGATCGCCAGAGGGTTCCTCCAAAAAGATTTCCGACAGGTTGATGATGTCTTGTCACCGAAAAACCGCCGATCGTTGTCGTCGTTACGGTTTCATCGTGTCATTGACTTCGACGGTTTCGCCAACATTTAGTATAGGATTAGGAGACACGTTTGATGAAAATAAACTGACATGCAATGGCCCGAAATTCAGAGCTGTGCACTTTCCCAAAGTTTGGAACTCAAATGTACAGTATCCGAATCACATGTAGATACTGTATGTATAATAAGGTGTATCTAAATTTTGAAGAAAAGGGAATTTTGTCTGAGTCTTGAACAGGATCGAAAGCCACAGTCGCTTGAAAAGTCTGGACAACTAGTTTAAAACGTTTTTTGATTCTAAAATCCGGCGAAAAACTTCGATGAAATAAAAATACATACATTAAACCGTATTCCAACATGAGCGTCTTTTTGTACACTTATTAATTATTTAAGTCGTCAGACTTTAACAGAATAAAGCACAAATAGTTTTGTTTATTGTCATGTTATTAAACTTTTCTTATGATCTATGAGAAAACTGTCTTCCTCTGGCTCTCATTGACATTTCCTGGGATATTTCCCCAAAAAAAACCGCTGAAAACAGCGCAAGGCAATCATATTTCAGTGAACTACGTCTAACTGGCAATAAAGTTGCGCGTGTTTAGTTTTTCGTGGCTGTTTTTATTGTTATTGTCATTGCAATTTTGTTTTGTTTTAGAAAAAGCACTCAATCAACGTTGTTCATTGTTGTTGTTTTTTTTGGGAAATGTTGTAGAAGATCCAGCTCTCACAAGTTCTCATCTTTGCCAAATTAGGTGGCTTCAACTGAAGATGGAAAAGTGTCGACAGAGCTTTAGGTTCACACGACGACAACGACGATGTGATGGGAATCTTGAAGTTGCAAATAAAGCATTTAAAAGATGGGCTGCTCCATAGGGTTTTTGATTCAAAGATCTATGAACCCGAGCAGACTTTTATGGCAAAATTATAGCAAATTTTGCTATCACGCCCTGAGAGTTGAATTTGCTTTCATTTTGCTTGACATAAGGTGGTACACAGCAAAAATGAGAGCACAAATTTCCATACATGGTTAGCAAAGTGATACCTAATTTTGCTAAAATTGAGACCTTAACTACAGCTCATTTTTCGAGAGCTTGGAGAGCACAATCATGCCAATATAAGGCATCAAACAAATTTCCTTTACAGCAAATTTTGGCATCAAGAAGCTCTCAATATTTATGAAAAGCTAGGTGTCGTTTAGGCCTCAGAACAAACAAAATTTGGCAGAACGTTATTATTCATGTATGAAAATATTTCTCTCATTTTAGCTGTGTACAACCTTATGTCAAGCAAAATGAAAGCTCATTTGACACTCAAGACGTGATAGTATACTCGGGATGGAATGAATTGAAATATTTTCAGAAAAAATAATAACTTTAAAAAAAATATACTAGTAGCAGGATGAAGCAATACCAAACGCCTCAATTTATGCAACTGTTTTATCAATTTCGGTATTAAGAATTTAATGTTAATTTCTTGTTACTATGCTTGACCAGCATGAAGTATTCTTAAGATTTCATCGGAAATTTAGTTAACCATTTCTACACGCATTTAACGAATCTCCCACAACCTACATGCACCTTTATTAGGCACAATTAACGAAATTTTGCTAACAATGCATGATCACAGAATTTGCTATAATTTTATTATAAATATTCGCTCGAGTACTAAAATTGCCTTAATTTATGCAATGGTTGGTACTTCACATGTGTGAGATAAATATACATGCATAGTTTAATCGCCTTTGTTTATGCAACGGGTAGGTAATGACATTTAATATTAGAACAAAATTTGGTTGAATTTTTCTAAGTTCTGAATCTGAATGTAGAAATTGATTTCTAAATCTGACTTTTGTCAAAAAAAATGTATTTTTATAATCATTTGGATTTAACTTTTAGAAAAGGGTAGAATACTTTTTGAAAAATTTCCAAACAGAGGTGTGAGAGCGAGCCAATGAACAATGTACCACGTTTGGTAGTCCACGATAGAATGATCAAGCCGGTTCACGTACCGCACGATCGTACTTAGCCGAGATAGCTTACTAAGTAGGTGTTCGCTAGTGTATACGTTAGTAGCTTAGCATACAGTGTGCTGAGAATATAAGCAATCACCACATCTCCCTTTTTTCCTAGATCAAATGAAAATTAGTTTATATGATTAATCAATAAAATCAGATTACATAACTTGAAGATCGATCATCTTTAAAGATCTATTTTTTTTAATAGGTGTAGAACCATTTGCGTTTAGAAATGAATGAATATATAATTCAATGTTTTGATCAACACCGTTCGTAGTCCATATAACTATCAGATAATTTAACTTAGGAAACAGAGTGCTTTATTCTATTGGCCGTGGTGATCGTTTCCTTCATTTCTATTATCTATCAATAAATGTGCTGTATTAGATCTTATCCACTTAACAAAGACCGTAAACCTGTGAATATAAACATTTTCTTAAATCAACTAGATGTGTAGAATATATATTCTACTTGTTACATTCAGATGTCATGAGTCAAAAGATTTGATAATTATGTAAATTGTTTTACATAACAGCTCATAACTCATATGCCATCTCTCTCCCTTTATCTGAACTAAAAATTGTGTTGTTAACATGTAAGTTGTATACAGCATTTTTATCGCTGATATTTCATTAGTATGTTGGTAGCAATCCACTGAACCCATTTTGTTACAAAATATATCTTTCCACCATGTGTTTTCGTTCCTGTAATATTACTCTTCAAGCGTTGTTTACTCCTATAGGTTCATCACATATTTCTGCCAGGAGTGTTCGCGCCAATATACCTAAACGAGTTCAATATTATTTGTATCTACAAAATGCGAAAGAATAAATGATTGCCGATCGAACTTGATCGGCTACTATAACCTGCTGGTGGCTAGTGCATTAAGAGCTAAGAGTAAGAAAACATCCATGTCGATCGATTGTTGAACAAGATATAGTCTACTTATTGTTTGCTATTCGTTGCATCGTTCAGTGTACAAAATAGGTGTCACAAATAAATTATTCTACCGTTAACATTTACCTTGTTTCAAGTGTTACGAATTGAAGTTCGACCTCCAAACGTCTGGAAACTCCGAGTGATTTCAGAGCCGGTATATAAACAAACGGATATTGGTACTTATTGCATTCTTATACCATTTTTTTTACATTAATTAAAGAACTCTGGATTTTTCTTAACGATTTTTCTTTAAGATTCTTTTCTCGAAACAAAATAATTCTCAAACATGTCAAACGCAAATCCTAGACATTCCTGTTTCGTTTTTCCAAACCTTTTTTTTTTCAATTGATTCGAACATAGCTTCTCGACTAAATCTTTGACTGGAATGGCCCCTAGCAGACTCAAATGAGAATCCGAAACAGTAGAAAGAAACGACATCCAAAACAAATATTAATGCTTCAAGATTCCATACATATCACCTTACACATAAAGAACCGAAAAAACATCTAAACTGCGGAACCATTTTTTTTCTTTACACTTTACACTTATTCTGAGCAACTGGTTGATATACATTTCCTCCTTCCAACAATTTCAAACAAGCTTCACTTGCTTTTGCAGCTTTTCGTTTATTCTACTTTTTTTTTTCAAACAATTTTAAACAAGCGCTACTTGTTTTTAAGGCTTTTTTTCTTTTATTTTCCAAACTCACATTTTTTCACTCAAAACAAATTCTGAGCAAACTTTAATACTTTACTCCAAAGAACTTCTGAGTAATGTATTTTTCTTTCCATTTCAAACTCATTTTATGCAGATTGGTATCTGTTTGTATAATGAAGCCTTTTTTCTCTGAAAATAAAATTTGTTTTTGATTAGATTGAGCGATCGCCTCTCAACGATCTTCATTAACTAAGTCTCGCTCATGACCTTTTCTGCCCAATTCATTCATGTTCATATAAAAAACATTGTATTTTCACGCTCTTTCTTAGTTTTGAGGACAGAATAAACTAAATTTAATCTCAAAAAAAAATGTCAAATATCGGAAAATAAAAATCTTTTTATTGATTTTGTAATTCAAAAAAGAGTTTTCTTTTTTCATTACCCATAATGGCCATAATGATAAACCTTCCATTGCACCTCTTAAAATGTCCGAAGCTCTAGCGAAGAAAGAAAACAAATAAATTTCAGTAAATTTGTTCATTAATATTGTACTCATGACTACGGCTTACAATGTTTCTGTAATGATTGAAGACTTGTGAAATTCAAAAATTTTTCTTCGCGTTTTATATTTGTCAACAAAATTTCACCACGTTTTGGATAATAACTGCCCTTTTTTTTAACATTGGTCATCATAATTATCATCAGTCGAATAGTCAAAATATAAAATATCATTCATGGTCAGGTTACCTAATGTATTCGAAGTTAAACTTCTAATCTCCGCATAATCCTTTGAGGTATGTGAATAAAACAAAATATTGCGCACGTTGCAATAGCTTGAACAACTGAATTTGTTAATTTCAAATAATCTGAAACCTTCCTTATCAGCTACCTTAACAGTTTTTTTTTACTGTCAGAAAGACTGGTTCCAATTTTATTTCGTTTTGGATGCGTACTGCCACCTCCTTTGATTTTCAAGCCCAGCATCACTCAAAACCCTTTCTGAGTGATCATTATATTTTCTTTTTTAATTCACTCAAAACCTATTAAGAGTAAACAATTTCCACGTTCCTTTCTATTTCACTCAAAACCGATTCTGAGTAAACTTGAACTTTATGCTTCACTCAAAACTATTTCTGAGTAAACTTTATCCACATAGTTGGACTCAAACCAATTTATTCAAAACCCTTTGAAATACATTTTCAATTACTTCACTCAAAACATTTTCTGAGTAAACTCATGTTTTCAAACGCTTTCTTCACTTGGCTTCTGTTCTCGCTTAAAACCAAATAACCAGGAACCTGTAAAAAATGTTAAAGACATCACAGCTCAAGATGACTAGCCGTTTTAGAACCTACATAGCTGCCTTTTTTTTTTTCAATCGCGTCTGAATTGCATGTTTGGATCAACTGTACCAATTGAAAAACACGGTCACTATTTTTCACTCCAAGTTCTGAAATTTTCATGAATTATGCAGATAAATATATACATATTTATTTATACAATCCAAAGCATGAAACACAGTTGAGATTTGCCATACTGTAAAACCGTCCCATTCTTCATTTGTTCTGCCAATTCTTTATTTTGCTTCAGACTTCTTAACAGTCAGCAGCCTCAAGTTGTGATTCAACGTTTCAATGATCTTGACAATTCTGTTTTCATATTGTGATATTTCACCGCACAAACATTGAGATTTAATGGCTCCGCGTAAAACGTATTCATTAAAAGAATTATCTTCAGCCGAGTTAGAAATAAAACCATTCAAATTCAAAGATGGAAATTATGCTTGAAAAATGTTCAAACACCACTAAATGCATCAACTTATTTGAATTTTCTTGTTTTTTTTTCAAAAACTTGCATTTCGTATCACAAATCGCAGTATCTAAAAATTTGGCTGATTACCAGCAACCATCTACTCAAACGGTCATTTACATCCATCCCAACAAGCGCATACTATTTCATTCTCCCAAAATATCATCTTCAGTTCAAATGCCGTCACAATTCCTATAATTTCACTTTTTAGCAATTTAACAGAGCAATCTGACTAAACCATGAATTCAATCACATTTTTGCACAACATCATACATCGTACAAAACCTAAGTTCCATATCATTTTTCCACTTCGAACAATAAAATGGTCATTTCCGATTATGAGCGTATAAATAACATTTCGACCCTACAATGGTAGTTTAGAATAATTCTTTCTCCAAAAATATTAAAAAAACAACATAGAGAACATATAACAGCAAATCAGCTACCGTCCACTTGCAAAAACCCCAGCACTCCTCCAGTATTGCAATCTAATTTCTTTACTTAAATGACAACCATGGTGAAAGTGCAAAAATAAGATTCGCACCTTCAAATCAGTTAAACAATCCGATGCTTCAAAGCAGACAGACTGTAAGCAGATTAGTTCGGTTATGCCACACAAGCTCCACAAACAAATGATTAGTGGAAAACCCAGTACATGCTCGAGCAACCAAATTTCATCACCCATCAATCGGTGACTTCCACCAACTCTCCGTGGGTTGGTCTGATGTCTCAGCGACACTTGCTGACACCCGTTATTTTGATTTCTCTCATTCTCCACTGTTTCGCAAGAATTCCGTACAACCATCGGCAAACAATATTGCTGTTACCCGCGATCATAGCTTCTTCTTCTTTCTACCTTTTTCACTTCAAGTAACGATTACGGCCTATGTACATTCTTTTAGAAGAGGACGTATCAAATGGCATAGCATGTGATATTTACAGATCCGCAAGTACAGCCGAACACATACTCTACAATTCTCATCATTTGGTATAAAATCTTACATACCTGGGTGATCCAATTAAAAGTTGAAATACGCCGACGGCGCACCACCATTAAATTTCCTTTTTCTCTAAATTATCTCAAAATTACCTCCAACTTGTGATATTGATCACAAGTGTATTCAACTTTGTAGATGAACATCAAAATGCTAACACCAAAAATTACATGCTTTGGCATCCGTTTAAGGTTTTATCACACATTTTTCTTTTCATTTTCTTTTAACACTTTCCGACTACAGCATAGGGATTTTTTTCCACTTCGAAATCACTGCCACTTATCATAGCTACTGCACAAAACACAGACCACACGCGTCCCGATTTTTTTTCTCGTCGCCACTGTGAGAGCGAGCCAATGAACAATGTACCACGTTTGGTAGTCCACGATAGAATGATCAAGCCGGTTCACGTACCGCACGATCGTACTTAGCCGAGATAGCTTACTAAGTAGGTGTTCGCTAGTGTATACGTTAGTAGCTTAGCATACAGTGTGCTGAGAATATAAGCAATCACCACAAGAGGTTCTGGTACTTTTTATCCTCGATTCATATTTTGAATCTTATTCTATTTTTGAAACCGAATATGTATTTAAATTCAGACTTCAAACTTTGGTAAATTGCAATCTCGTATCCAATTTCTAATTTCAAACACTGCAATTAAAATAAAAAAAAACCAATCCTGAATCTAAATGACTTAGTTTGTTTTTAAGATTTATAAGAAATTTAAATCTGAAGCTTTAAAAAAATTGAAATTTTGATTTCAATAGTATTTGCTAAAACATTCATCCTGAATTATGGATTATTATTCCCAAGCTGATTCAAAATCAAGCACACGTACTGCACACAGACAACAGAGAACATACTGTGGTAGTCTTTCCGTTTCAATTTAGTTATCTTCCCATCTGGAACAACTATTCAAATTCTTCTTTCGGTGACCTTCGGAGGATGCAGTCTTCAGTAATCGTGTGTTCGACGGCAGCATAGTAACCTAGGGCAAAATATGGACAATTTAGTAATTTATTTTAATTAAGTGTCGGTGAGAATTTTTACCTGTCAGCTTCCGATGTCAAATAGATCGGTCGTCGAATATGTGAAACGAGCATATTCATTATGGTTCCCACAGCACGGCAATACAAGTGCTTCCTCTTCCCTCCACGGTGGGAGCCTGTTTTAAAAATTTGTTTGCCAGGGCATCAAGCAGTAGAAAATTCTTCCGTAAAAAAGGATTATTGCTAATGCCCTCGGTACCAACAAGGTATGGTACCGGAGCCTGGAGTCTCGCATGACCCGATAAGAACGTTTCCACATTCGCCGTGGAGGGGGGTTGATTAGGTCCGTCGAAATCGATTCCCATTTCAGCGTTTCGGGCTCAATTTTTTTAATGTTTTGTACCCCGGGATATTTCGATGTGCAACAAAAGTGGGCATTGATCTGCTTCAACCACGATCCGTTGAACAAGCCAAACTTCGGAACACAGTTCCACTAGTGCGATCAGATCCATGTCGACTGTTTCGTTGGGTCGGAGGACTCGGAGGACAGCCTTGGGATTTGCGAAGCTGGGTTGTACATTCGGTAGTCCGAAGGTAGTTTGTTGCAGCAACACGATCATCACCGGAAAATATTCGGTTTACGCATAGGACAGTAATTGGACTTGGACCTGGATCAATTTGAAATTATAAAAAAAAAAGTACCTAAGGCCGGAAACATCTTTTTTTCATAAATAAGTATTCTGAATATATCTAGTATATTGGTACTCACCCATGGTCTCCGAACGATTTGGCGGATGTTGAAATTGGCACTGGCGTCTATAGCATGCTCAATGCGGATCCGTACTTCCGATATCCGCTGAAAATTTCAACAAAGGATGACAACGAATCAACTGACGCCAGGATCAGCAGCCAACCCTGGAAACTTTCCAACCTGGAATAAAATTTCTAATAGAGTTTGTTTCTTTCAAATTCCGATTCGCCCGTTTTTTGTTGCATTTATTTGTGTTGCATCACATATTTATTTATTTCGAAACAGACTTACCTTTCCGTCTGGCAGCACATCGAATACTGCTGGTTGACCTGGAAGTTGAGCCACTCGCCACAGCCATCGTCAACATTTGGGAAACCGGTCAGCTCTACACATTTTGTAGCCGATATTCGAAGCTGTTGGGGGTATTTAAAGATAGATTTAGCTCTTTTCCCGTTTGATTGTAGGTACCCAGGTACTTACCAAAATGAAATACAAACCAAACGCCGAAAACTTTTCTAAACCGAGGAGCCGAAACGAAAATTTTCACCCGCGCGCGGTGAAAAATAAAAACAATCTGACAGGTTTCCGCTTGTGTCGCCCAGGGCGTGTACTGCTTCGGGTGTGTTCTTATACCAATACATGGAATCGTCCATCTTGTGACAGGCAATCGTAATCTTAGGCATGGTAGGCGAACAATTCGCTGTCAAAAAGGGCTCCGTCTCCACCCCCCTCACCAATGAGAAACTTTTGGTACCCCTTGCCTACTTTTCCTCAATATGCAACCACCCGTAGCTGTAGGCACGCTGGTGTCGTCCTTCTACAATTTTAGCACAAATAGACCGCGGTTGGGGCACAGGCTAATAGTTTGAGTCCATGCTAAAATTGAGCAAAAGTCAGCACTTTAACTTCCCGGAAAGCTGCACGGTACTGGACACTGGTGACACTGACTGAAATCAAATCGCACGTCGGTCGTTGGTTCCAAAATTTGTTGAAAGTTTTTTTTTTTGTCTTGTGCATACCTATGATTCGAATTTCAAAGAGTTTCATCTAGTATGAAATGAATTTCCCACTCATAAGTGAGGTATTTTATATTCCGGAAAAACCTATAGAGAAAAAATTTTGAGGCATACCTATTTTTTAATTTAATTTAATGTGCATTGTTTAAGTATGAGCCGTTTCAAATAAAGAAGCTTTTTTCTTCGTTTCCTATGAAGCAATTTTTCTGCTACATGCAAGTCCATATACACGGTGCTTTTATGGAAGATGTTTAAAAGAAAAAATACAGTAACTCTAATTTTTTCAGAAATGAAAAATTTAGCCTTTTCTGAATCATTTTCAGGCAAAATTAAAATATTTGGTCGGTGAGTCCTCATACGTTTTGTTTTTTTGAAGATTTGTAGTCCATATTTAGAAATTATTACCTGTAAATTTATTCCAATGCAATGGAATAGTAACTTTTTTCATGGAAAACTTATTTTTTTATTTTTACTGAAATATTTTGTCATTCTGAAACAATAAAAAATTTCAACGCCTGGAAAGATAAGTGATTTGGACTTCCTGAAAAACTTATTTTTATACGAACATTTTATTTTAAACTTTATTATTTGGAATATCCTTGTTATTATTGGTGTTATCCAAATGTGACATGAATTTATATTTATATGTGTGTATCTTAGAGAACTAATTCTGGTTAAAAAAATGTTATGATTCATGAATAAGAACAGTCCAACACCATTTGATTGGTTTCCAACAAAATACTAAAAATATTTTATTTTTTTTTAATTGTTCTTTGCAATATTTCCACAATATTTGCAGGATCTGATGCATATGGGTACGCACTTTTGAAAACAAAAATTTAATTTTTGATGATGTCACTCGTTTACGGCATTTAAAAAAAAAAATTTAAAGATAAATATTAGACTTAAACATATCTAAGAAGACCAGTTTTCAATAAAATTTTGTTAAAAGTTAAAGTACTTGCACTGAAATCTGCTTATCTTCCGCTACATAACATCTATTTTAAGTTTCTTTTTCTCGTATTGATGGTGAATAAATTTCCTATTAATCATTTGAACTTCACTTTTGCTTAAGAATTGAAGCACTGCTGATATTTTCATATTCATGATCAACAAAACGATGAAAAACGATTTTTTTTTCTAGAGAAATTTCTATTTTATCGACGGTTTTGGACCTGATTTATGCGTTTTATTTTTTTTTTTTTTGTTTTTATGGATTTTCATGGTTTATTCAAATCAATGATTTCTATACTTATTGATATACAATTGTAGAAGTTATGATTGTTTTACTGTTATACAAATGCTACATTATGGTTCTATTTAATAATAAAGAGACCTTCAGTGCACAGTAGAATAATTAAAATAAGTAAGGGATGAACAAAATATGATGAATCCGACGCGCTGCAGGCTAGTTTGCTATCCATAATCTGCAATTCACATTTGCCAACAATACTGATAATTTTTGTACATATAAAATCGACAAAAACATTGAAATGCATTTTTTAGAAAAAAAAAATTCCAAATTTATCACAGATTTAGACTAGGTTCATCCATTAAATAAATTTATTTCCAAAAAACTGTAAAATTTTATTTAAAACAATGAATTTAAGAGATGATTTAAATAATATAGTGGGTTGGAAATCGTGGAAGCTAAGATTATTTAATCTTAACAGTAATGCTAGCTCTTTGAATGAAATGGAAGAATCACAGAGTGCAGCAGGGTTCCAAAACTTGGGCTAGACAATAATAAAAATAAAAAGGTTAAAGCAAACTTCAGGCTTATAATGATAATTGAATCAAAAAACAGAAACATACAAAATTTAAGCTAGATTGAACTGCTGTAGCGATTTGCATTGAGTCTGAAGTGCGATTGGAATTTTGAGACATTTAACTCAGGAGAAGTATAAAAACAGATTTCTCATCAAAGATGTCTTTTAACGTATCGTTAACTTTCCAAAATTCATTATCGTAATATTTTTTTCAAAGCTTAAATTAAGGCAAACGTTTCTACTCCTGAGCGCATTACGATAAGAGTTATCATAAAAAAGATATATCGGTTCCTAGTGTTTACTAATTTTCTTAATCAATGAGCTTTTTTTTTCAATAAAATTTCCTCCAGTGTTGCCATAATCAAAAAATCTAAAAATTATGGATTCAAATGGATTCATATTATTTTAGATAGTTCTAATAATTTCAGATAATTTGACCCTCTCAGACTACTGACAGGATTTGCCAGTCAATTTTTTAATTTTTTTTTAGGATACGAAGATACTTTTTAAGCATTTTTTATGTTAAACAGCTCTGTAACTAGTTTAAAAAAAATTGAAAAATTTTCAAAGTTTTTAATGACATTGTTGAGTTAAATTTAAAGGTATTAAAAGTTAAAACTAAGAAAATTAGCTCCTCTGAAATTATTAAACACTAAAAATATATTTATTTTTTAAAGAATTCAAATAGAAAATTTTCAAAAAAATATTTTGTATGGGGGGTCACCGACAAAATATTTTAATTTTCGGTGAAAATGAACCGGAAGAAGCTCTACTTTCTACCCATGCAAAAATTAGCGTTACTGTATTTTTTTTCTTTAAGTCCTTCTACGAAACACACCGTGTATATGCATACATCATATGCATTTTGTTTTCCGAAATAAATTTTGTTCTTTAATTAATGTAGATAACATCGATAACGGTAAACCATTTGTCTCAGAATTTGTTTAAGATGCTGACCAAAACAAAATAAGATCAGAAAATTTATGTTTTATTTTTTTTAATAACTATTTCAAATCATAGTTCAGATGTTTCAGATATAAAAGCTGTAATTAATTTTAGGATAAAAAAAGTATCAAAGTCTACTGAGGGATTAAAAACATAAACTGTACAATGATCTGAAAAAAAATCGTTTGATCTTGGGGATAAAAAAACATCAAAAAATCTTCTGCCTGAAAAGTTAAAAAAAAAACGCCGGCTCTAATAACCCGGATTAATCATTATTTTACAATGAATCATTCTGGTTTAGTTTTTTTTAATTTGTGATACTTGTACTATTTTGAGTTATTCCCTTCCAAAAAAAATATTGGGTTTAAATTCTATTGCATGATAACAACCTGAAAGTTGATGGTTAATTTTGTGAATGTACATAAACACCAAAATGTGTTATTATTTTGACATTATTTTCACTTCGCAGTTTTCTTTAAAATAAACACTGATGTCTTAGTGATGCCTAGTTTTGCTATCAGTTAAATTGTACACCAAACTATGCTAACCGTTTGCTGTTGAAAACTAATTTTAGTCTCAACTTGCCATCAATCTAAAATTATTAAGACCTCAATGATGCCTAGTTTTGCTATCACTACAGAATCTACAGCGCGATATGCTATCAATTTGCTGTTGACACCTTATTTTGGTCTCAATTTGCTATCGATTTGGGCATCAAAGTCTGCTCGGGAAATAGGATTATTTTGAAACGGATATTTTCTTCGATTTTTGATAAATTTAGTCTCCAAAATTCCCAAAAACACACAAAAGACAAGTCGTCTCATATTCATGAGACACCACAAAAATACAATAAGTAAGTAAGTAAGTAATTAAGTCAATAAGTTGGTCAGTAAGTAAGTTGTTGAGTTGTACACATAACCAGAACTTAGCGATAATTTCCTCATTGTTTTTTGTACTTTGTACTACTTATACTAATCTACTTATACTATGCCTATGTCAGATGAAAATTTTAATCATTCAACCACTGCTGCACAATCTGAAAAAAAAAATATATAAACCGCGAAGAAATTTTATATCATCCCTCCAACATGAACCAAATCTATGAAAATATACTTTTCTTTAGTGAAAATGTTTGGAAAATCGATTGGACATAGTTTCAGACACCGCACAAGCATACGAACGGAGAAATAGTGCTTTTCAACCCCTGAATCCCCTATATTTTGTAAACAATCCAAAAAAACACCGATGTATACAAGAAAATTTTGAGCAAAAATATACCTATCTTATGAGATTTTTTATTTTTTGAGAATCCAAAATCAAAGCTGTTTTAGCCACCACACGCTTCGTAAAATGTAGTTGTGGCTGATTTTATTCTCGATCCTCATATATTTTTCAATCAATTAAGAAAAAAGTAAATTAGGTCTTACATACTTTGAACCAAATGAGACTTAAGACGTGTTATTTCGTCGAGCAATCGAATGTTTGAGCCACCGTTTTACCCCGAATTTCCCAACCTTTTTAAATATAGTTAAAAAAAAGCTTGTTCGGACTGGAAGATTTTGGACCAAATGAGACCTATCTAGTGTGTTTTTTTTTTCTGAGGAATCAAACGAAGGCTATTTGAGGCTACGCACGCATCGAAAACTGATGTTATGGCTGTTTCAACCTCTATTCACCTAATTTTTCTTAATATTGCAGAATAGCATGTTCGGACTTGAAAATTTAAAACTAGAAATGGAGTTATGGTTTAACTTTGTAAGCGTCAGATAACACTTCCATCGAGGTTTCTGAGACGCTATGGTACACCATCTTGAAATCCAATATGGCGGCTATCGCTCGATTTTAAAATATTTTAAATGACTGAAAATTGGATGAAAAAAAATCTACGAAAACTATGACAAAAATATTAAAAAAAAAAAAATGGCAAAAATATGACCATATTAAGTAAAAAACATAAGAAAACAGTTAAATGATAAAGCCATGGCCAAAATAAAAAAAAATGAAAAAAAAATATGACAGATGGCAGAAATTTTACAATAAAATGAAAAAAAAAAATCTGACAAAACAATAAAAAATTACAAAAACTCTCATACTCTAATAACTCTAATAACAAATAAAAAATGACAAATATGACGAAATTTGGCAACAAAATGGCTGAATTTTTACAATACTATGAAAAAAATATTACAAATATGATAAAAATATGACAAAAATATGACAAAGTTAAGAGTTTAACACAAAAATATGATAAAATAAGACAAAAATACGACAAATGAAAAAATTACAAAATTATGACAGAAAATTGACACAACTTTGTTGTAGTTCTGTCAGGTTGTCATTTTATTGTCAAGTTTTGTCATAATTTAGTCATTTTTTCATTTGTCGTATTTTTGTCATAGTTCTGTAACTTTTTTTCATTTGATTGCCAAAACTTTTTCATTAATTCACGACTTATATCAAAAATGCAGTTTGCGGAAAATTACTGAAAAGCTTATCCGGTACAACTGTGCTTGATGTTTACTCTTGGATTGGAACTCTCGGACATCGGCTCAGAAGCAAGGTTGCCGAAATCACAGAAAAATATATAATTTCACAGAATTTCGAACAAATTTTCAGCACAGATTCTGTGTCACAGAACACAGAAATTTGGAAATATTCCGGATTCACAGATTTTTTAACTTTATAGGTTTTTTACCAAATTATAATTTTTATGTCAACATAAATTTAGAATTTTTAACTTTGTTTTGGAAAAAAATATAAGATTGGAAATGTTTCTTAATTTTTCTTAAGAAATGTAAAAAAAACTCATTTTTTCATTACTTTTTAAAGAAATTTATGCTATTTCCATCACAGAATACCATCACTGAATTTTTGGGCAAAATCACAGAAAGTAGGAATTTTTTTTCGCAAAATCATAGAATTTTTTTTTCGGCAACCTTGCTTAGGAGGCAACTGACTTGCCAACAGAGCTACATGTATCACATACTCAAAGTTTTTGTCTTAATTTTGTCATATTTTTATCACATTTGGCATATTTTTGTAACATATTTTTCTTCATTTTTTTCCGGATTTTTGTCATGTTTTGTTAAATTTTTGTCATTTTATTGTCGTATCTTCTCTTATATATAAAAATGGAGACATACATTTGTGCGAACACGTTTAAACCTTGCAGGGTTCATCCGATGCAATTTTTTTTGTGTTCGTCTTCGCGCGAAGAAAAACACAACAGAGAGATAATTTCGAAAAAGTCTTTGTGGAATCCTAAATATCAAAATAGA
The DNA here is from genome assembly GCF_029784155.1 of Uranotaenia lowii. Classification (NCBI taxonomy): domain Eukaryota; kingdom Metazoa; phylum Arthropoda; class Insecta; order Diptera; family Culicidae; genus Uranotaenia; species Uranotaenia lowii. Next base: position 146,519,046 of record NC_073692.1, read on the forward strand.
GGCGTTTTTGGTATTCGAGAGTTTTGCGGGCCAGAGATGGTTTGTATAATAGTTTCAAGAATCTTACTTTTTATGGAAGGCAGGCTCCCATATAAAATCAGCTAGAAATGGGACACAACTCGAACAACTTGAAGACGATTTTCATGAGCAGAAGTTAAAGATGTGTAGATGAAGTATACAATTTCTAACGATTTATTAAGTAACAGGTAAAACAAAATTTACCGGGTCAGCTAGTTTGATAATAAATTTTTAATTTTTATTCGTATCAAATTAAAATTTCCACTTTTCATTCCTTTTTCATTCAAATCATCAAGAGTAGGAAGGCGCCAAAAGCAATCAAGGTTTACTGAGGCTTATCTATTTTATGTAGGGCTAGGAAATTTTGGGGCCCATTTGCCTAGCTATTGTACTCTTCACGTGGCACTTGGATGTGATTGTTGTGGGTGAAAAAAATGCAAGTAGCTGGTAAGGAGCATATTTCCGAAAATAGTCATTTTTGTTGCAGAATCCAGGCAAAATTAACATTTTTTAAGCTGATCTACCCAAAGCTTGCCAGATTGCCTGGATTTGCCCAGAATATAATAAAATTAATAAACGTTAGACAATCTCCTCTTTTTTCTTTTGTGCTTAGATGCTTAAAAACTAAACGGAATTCATCAGAGGTCAGAAACCGGTTATGATTCAATAACATCTTCAAAAACAAGAAGCTTGGAAAAAAAATCTCAAGAATTATATGAACCAAGATCCAAAACAAAAAAGAGAGTATAAAACCAAATATCAGTGCTATAAGAAATAATAAATAAATAAAATTTTGATGACCTTAACTACTAAACCTTGGTTTACTCTCAAATGTTACAAATCATGATAATTGATTAGAATTAACGAAGAAAACTTTTGAGTTTCTTTTCTGATTTTTTATTCAACATCTCAATGGAAATCCAATTATTGAATCAAAAACTAAATAACATCTTCCTGAAGCCAAATTTTTTAACATTGATGAGAAAAAGCAAAAAAAATCAGATAAAAAATTTTACAATTTGGAGCTTGATTTCTTATACTTTAATCATCAAACCAGAATTTCAAATAATTATTCATAGCAAAAAAAATCAATTTTAAAACTTAAAAGAGATTCGTTTTACATTTGGAATTTAAAAACTAAGAGAGGAAATTATAAAAGAAGTCAAAAATCTCTGTTTTCAAATTTATTTATTGACTCTGAAAACGAGTGTTTTGATTTTGAAAAATGATTTAAAGGAAGAAATTAAAAAAGCTGTAATTCTCTACGTGGATTGAGAATTTTCAAAGCCTTTTCACAAAAAAAAAAAAAGATTTTAGTACCCTATGATTTAAAGTTGCTGTGAATCAGAATTCGATTAATATTTTTAATGTTTTAATATTTTTTTCCAATACCTAAACATTTATTTACATTTTGACAAATTGACTTAAAAAAGTATCCGGGCCAGACAAATCCAGGCAATTTTATACAAAAATCTAGCAAAATTCGGGCATTCGATGTTAAGATTAACTACTAATAAACCGGGCAATATCCGTTCAAATTTGGTCAAACCCCCGAAATTACTCAACAAAAATTAAGAAAAAAAAATTTTTTTTATCAAAAGTCATCGATAGATTTTGAAACGTATTTAAGGCTTCCAAAAAACCTTTTATGACTATTTTTATAAAAAAAAATTGCTCAAGTAATTTCGTTTTAGAGGCATAAATACAAAATGTACAATACAAAAGATTTTTTTTGTTTGATTTGCAAAAAAAGAGAAAAAATTGGGACAGAATCCGAACTTTTTCCTATGAAATCCGGGCAACCATGAAATTGTATGAAATCTCCGGGAAAACCCGGATAAAACAGGACAATCAGGCCATCTTATTTTCAAATAATATTGGAGAAAAACGAGAAAGGCAACTGATTCAATCTGCTAAAAATGGTAACACATTTAAGCAAATATTCTTTGACGCACTTTGTTCGGGTTTATCAAAAATGGACAAATCAGTGTCTAGGATCCTTTGTAAACCAAGAATTGCGGAATGTTGCCAAAAATCGAACGGTCCTTTTTTCAACTTTTTTCACTTATTTCTAAAAAAACAATAATTATTATCCTTTACATAATTTTTAGTAAATTTTTGATCATTTTTAGTATTTTTTTTTTTATTTTTTCTTGTTATGTTTTTGATGCATTTAGCACTTTTCTTGTTTCATTTGTAATGTTTTTTTTGTCATATTTGCTATTTTTCTCATGTTCCATCATTTTTTAGTTATTTTTTGTTATTGTTAGTTTTTCGTTTGTATTTGTTTTATAATTTTATGAAATTTTCTTCATTTTTGTCATTTTTTAGCACTTTATAATTTTTTTAAATGTTTGTGTTTGTCGTTGTATTTTATTAACATTTAAGAACGTAGAAACGTATTCATGGAGTTTGTCCAAATTATATTACAGCGAAAACTATAAAGTAAGTCGCTTCAAGAAACCTTTCCATTTTGGCACATGTGCCAAAATCGGATGTTGTCAAAATCTAATATTGCCAAAAAACGAACAAGGTTTGAATTTGTAATTTTTTGTCAAATAATTGTCATCATTTTAGTTCTGTCAGGTTTTGTCATTTTATTGTCAAATTTTGTTCATAATTTCGACATATTTGTCAATTTCATGTCTTATTATTATCACATTTTTATCAGTTTTATCATTTTAGTGAAATTTTTGTCAATTTTTATCATATTTTTGTCATAAGTTACTAATATTTGTCATTTGTTACATTTTGTCATTATTTTGTCTTACTTTTATGCCATTAGTCATATTTATGTTTATTTTTTTTTTTTCAAAGCGTTTTTCAGGTTTTACAATACATATGTATATTGCTTTTTGCTAAGAGTTGGTTTTGACATTGCTCACGCACATCAAATTACTTCAAATTTTTTTTTAAGGTTAAGTCCTTTCACTCAATACCCACACTCAGAAAAATACTATTATGTATGCCATAAGATTCTCTTATGAAGTGGCGCCATAAGAAAAATCAATGAAATTCATAAGATTGTCTTATGACGCGAATGAATTTTGAAGATGAACGCCTACTTCAATGAGAGGTTGTTGCTTTTCATAAGAGATTCTTATGGAAACAGTAAATCACTTTCTAATAAGAAAAATTCTCGATATTTCGTGCTGAAAACATTCACTTTATTGTTTGCCAAATTCGTTTAAAATTAAATCCTGCATTGTCACCATCAGCAGCGCATCAACAGACGGCTCCATCAAAGTTTTTTTTTTCCGCATCTAAATCTTCGACCTTTCGTTTTTTGCCGATCAGCTTGCTGAAAAGTAAACAAATAATGTATTTTAGTTTACTAATATATTCAACGTTTACACCAAAAACATCAAATCGAACTTACCATTCCGGAGATAACAATAACATTTTTAACATTAAAGGAAAACTATAATAACTATGAACTGGCGATTACTTCGTACTGTTAGAAACTGATGCTATGAATGAATGTGTTCATCATTTTATCACAATGCGTTTCTTCTATTTTTCATAAGAACATCGTATGAAAATTGAAAGAATTTCATAAGACTCTTATGAAAAATTAGTTTGGACGCAAAAAAGAGGTTCATAAGATGTATCTTATGAAATTTATAATAAGACTAGCTGATCCCGTACGAACTTCGTTTCGCTTTAAATCATTGGTACGTCAAAATGAGTTTAGAAAATGAATTAGAAACATTCTTTGGACAATTTTGGTGAAAAAATTAAACAATGTTTAAAGTCGCTACTATTACTATTACTTGAAATTCAAATTAAACGGTTGATTGGCTTTTTATTAAAATTTATGTGAGAGTGTTTTCTTCTCGATCGATTGCAAAATCTAGACATTATGGCAGAAACATGTTCTATTTGTTTATGTGCACGACTCTTATGCTTGACCTTCACACTTAAATTGGTATCAATTAACTGCCTCCAACAAAATTATTGCACAAAACACTGAACTTTCAATGAAACCCTCTTTTTCTGTCCCATGGCCCGAAATGCGATAATTGAAACCAATTTTACGTTCCTCAAAACTCCCTTGTGCCATTTTTTCTTTTCAAATTATATGTAAAATAACGTCAGGAACTTGAAAACAGTGAACAGTGAATATAGACGCCCCTTTCGCCGACCCTTGACACGGAACATGCTACCTGGAGTCAATTGCTCATAGTTTATAACCCTCATCTGAACTTTTTCATCTCAATCGCGAAAACAGTGAGCAACTAACATGGACGGTCTTTTTTTTTCCACGATTCAAAACTTGACACCTGAAATCAATTATCTTTTCTGTTAACCTCCCATGTGTCAATTTTCATTACAATTCTATGCTCAGTCAAGAGAATATCGTAAAAACAGTGAACAGATAATAACCTCTTTTGCCGACCCCTGAGGCAAGATTTGAAACCTGAAAACAAAAGAGCGTTCCTCAAAACTCCTATGCGGAAATTTTCATCTCAATCCAATGTAGAATAACGTCAAAATCGCAAAACCATTAAAGTTGGGTATAGACGACTCCTTCAGCCGACTTCTGATCCGCAATTCGAAACTTGAAATCGATTGCTCGTCCCTCAAAACACTCATGTGCTAATTTTCATCACAATACGATCTATAATAACTCCAATATCGCATAAACACTAATTAGTGGATATGGACGACCCCTTTGGCCGACCCCTGACCCTAAATTTGATAACTATAATCGATTGCTCGTCTCTCAAAACACTCATGTGCAAATTTTCATCACAATCCGTCGGAAAATAACGTCAATAACGTGAAAACAATATTAGTCTTGTATGGACGACCCCCTTCAGAAGGGGTCGTCCAAAAATCTAAAAACATTTTTCATCATTCCTGGTCCTAATGAGCATCCATGCCAAATTTCAGATCTCTAGCTCTTAAGACGGCTGAGTCTATAGAGGACAAACAAACAAACAAACAAACAAACAAACATACAGATAATTGCTTTTTATATATATAGATTTCCTCTGAGTGCATATTTTGGGGGGTTCATGCGACTTTTAGTTGCCGCCATCTTGGATTTCAAGATGGCGTCGGACCGCAAAAATCGATTTATACGTAAAACTTTTTCCAGGATTCAAAATTCAAGAATGTGATTTGAAATAAAGAAACAAAATTCAAACCAAGACTCAAGGATGCATATTTATGTTTAGTAAAGAATTTTGGGAGCGAGAATTCGGATTCTTAACTCAGATTTAGAATATAGGTTCAAAATTCAATTTCAGAAATTAAAAAATGGAAAATAATCTGGTTTTAAGATGAAAATCCTAGTTTTTTAAATCAATCATAAAGAAAGTCGTTTTTAACCTAATATAGTGTTCCGATTCCGTATAGCAAACTTTACTAGCAAGTTACTTTAAAAAAAAAAAGGAAATCAAAATTAATTATTACTTTCTGTATCTGTACGTTCTTCAACCAAATGCCACATTCGCTCATCTGCTTTTTGGAAACGTTCTCTTTCTGCGGCGCAATCCGAAACTTTCCACCACTTTCGTTGCCAATTATGGGAATGGTGGATTTTTGCAGAAGGGAGCTTCTTCATAGCAATTCCGTATGGCGGTGGTGTCGTCGTTAAAAGACCAACAAAACACAACACATTCAACAGTGAAAGGAACCATTTCGTGACCATAATTTATGCATGCATCATTTCATGGTGGGAAGATTTGTTGGTTGTGGCCGTTAATGGTGATGGTTATGTACTGCTGTGCTGTCGTCGGAAAGTGCTGGTGGACACTCAAGTACGGATTTAAAATATATGGTACAGCACCGAAACTATCCGAACTAGTGACACTTGCGTGGGTGTTTTCAGGTTACTTTACCGGAAACTTGTGTTATGAGATCAGTTCATAAATCAGGAATGTAGTGTTATTTTATTCCTCAATTTTCCTTTTTAAGTGTAAAAATTCAAATTTAGCACAACAACTTAAGCTCTGCCAGAAGCAATCTCAGTTTCTCATGAATGCATCATTGAATAAACATTGAAAAAAATTACCCTGCAGACGACTTCGTTCTGGCCTTTGCCGTGGTGTGTGTCTCCACAGCGACCCTCTAAGAGTGCACAAACTGTGCTAACTGTCGAACAAACAAACTGCATCATTTTTTTTTCGTTTCGTTCGTTCTCTCGATCAGAAGATCATGTTTTAGGGTTGTGATGTAGAATCATTCAATCATTCTGATTCAACTTTTTCCTTCATTCCCTTAGGTGTAGCTATTGAGTTCATCAAGTGCAACACAACAATGTAGATGAGCAAAATATTAATCATATTTATCATATAATAGAAAAAAACTTTTTGCTCAACTTTCTGATAAGACGACTTCACGAGAAACACAAATTGAAAACACATTTTTAATTTTTAATACTTTAAATGCTCCTTTACAGAACTTATTTATTTCCCGAAAACATTTATCAAGATTTTACTAACCAGAAATTTATTGGTCAAAACTTTTATTGTTTCAAAATGGTTCACCATATGGTTATAAAGGCAAGGATGTCCACGACGAAATTGCCACACTATGAAATTGCTCTAACTTTTTAACCGTTGGATTTTTTTTCCTTGTTGGGTTCCTACCACTGCGACCAGATGTTAGATTTTTTATGGTTAACCGTTGGATAGAATTCTAGAGTTTGTTTTGATTAGGTCGTATGAACCAATATAAACAAAATTGAGATATTTACTACAAACGATTGATAATCATGTACTTTATCTTTGGTAAAAAATTGGTTTCATTTTATCATAAAATAACTTTTTCACAATGATTTGAATTTAGGACGTATGTTAACTTTTTCATTTTTCAGTGCAATTTGGTTTTTGCGTCATTTTGCGTTGCCGTGTATTTGCCGGGATGCAAAAGGTCGCTAAAAACAATTCGTCAGGTTGGTTTTTACGACGTAATGCTTCGTCGCGAAATTTTCTTTATCGAGTTATGAAAATTCGTGTAAATTTCAACGAATACTGTGTCCGGGAGTGTTCTTAGCTGTCCTGATAAAATAAATGGCTCCAAATTTGTGTTGGGTGAGTACCATCAGCTTCACTTTTCACTGTGTGAATAGTGAGTATTATTTTTTTCATTACAGAGGCCAACAAAATAATCAAAACAGATGTGCGATGCTTTTTTACACTTCTTTAACGGCCAGTAGCGCCAATGGTAGTGGTCGGAAATATCCGGGTGGACTCCCAATGGCAAGTCCCACAGTGCATTAATTACATATGCCATCGCTCAATGATTTCCGCATACCAATTGGATAGGATTACCATTCAAAACTTTTCTTCAAACATCTCCGAACGAATAACTGAGGATTTGGGCCAATGAAATCAGTTTTTGTAACCAGCATTATCAAATGATAAAAAGGACTTTTGCGCCAGAAGAGAAATGCAGTATGTCGTAAGTACATCTTCATTGATAAGAACTGATTTAATGCAAGTTTCAAGTACATCATCATGTTCTGCGTTCAGTTTTACATTAAATTTCGAATTTGCAGATGAATTTGACCAGTAATAACAAAGTAAGAATTAAAAAAGTGTTTCTGAACTTTAACATCGATTTTCTCAGAACATGCCAGGTGGTTCATACGACTTAATCAAAACAAACTCTAGAATTTAATGAAAATTTGGGTGGATTTAAGCCTAGTCCACACTAGGCAACATGAACTGCGATTTTTGTTATGAGACGAACTTTGTTGTCTGTTGTTGGAAACCTGAGACGGTCTCAGTGTCTCCCGAAGAAAATGGGAGACGCTGAGACCGTCTCGAGACGAACCGTCTCCTAGTGTGGACTAGGCTTTAGTTTATAGTGCATTGTTTACATCTTGCAACTTTCAAACTCCTGTGATCAAAACTCGCGTAAATGGAGCTCGTGCGGGAGAAAATCTTGCGCATTCATCAAGAGAACAAGGATCACCACCGATCCGAAGCCCAGAAGTGAAGGAAAAAGTATTTTTTTTTTTTTTTTTTTGTAGCGGCCCACCACACTCCCCCACACCAAAAGGCTCAATTGAGCCCCCTGGTAATGGACGCTACTGTTCTCAGCATGTCTGGCAGCAATGAATAATAAAAGTTAACGCGAGCAAATTTTAATCATGCTGAGAACACAAAATTGTTTAACGTCGTGCGAGGAAATGTATTATTTAACTAAATTGACAACAATATGAATCTCAATGGAAAATAATTTCCTTTGAAGAGATTCATTATACTATATTTACTATTACACTAATTATATTTACTAATTTTATCAAGTTATGTTCAATAATTTAATAAGATAAAAATACAAACTACAATTTTTTAAAGAATAATAATATTAGAAATTAACGCTACAAATATGCAAAAGGTAAGCAAAACAAAGACTGGTTGATGATCGACTGTTTTAATGGTTCAATTTTTCTTTCAAAAGCTGTATCACTTTGGTTTTGAACATGGAACGATTGGTTATGTTTTTAATATCAGTTGGTAAGGTGTTGTATTTAGTAGGTCCAATAAACGAAATTCTTTTTTGCCCTAATGATGTTGTGGATCGGCTTCGTTGCAAGAAATCTGACTGGCGAGTGTTATGAGTTCGCAACCCCGTAGTAAAATGGAGGTTTTGAATATTTTCAGTTGAGTGTAGATTATCATAGATATATATAACAGTTTGCAAATCACAGAGTTCAGATATTGGAAGAACGTTATGCGTTCTTAAAGAGTATAGCTGAAAGGTAGGGAATAACAAAGGGAGTTTTAAGATGTTTTTCAAGCATCTATTCTGGAGCGTTTGAAGTTTCTGTAAGTGAGACAAAGAAGCTCTTCCCCATATCATAACAAGGTAGTTCAAATGAGAGTGAATAAACGCAAAATAAAATTTAAAGAGAACATGTTGGGGAACAAAATTTCTCAGTTTCCAAAGAACACCGCAAAGAGGAGTAATTTTTTTTTCCAGGTGTTCAATTTGTATTCCGTACAACAACAAAAATCACAAAAGCATAGTTAAGGCCTTCAACTGAAACCCGAACGCCTTTGTTCGGGATGTGGCTAAAAAGCTGCACCTATGCCGAAGTTTTGTCCAGAAGGCCAAAACTAAGGCTGGGCTTCAAACGTTCAAGGTACAAAAGGCTCCTAATCGCGACGAGAAGCTGAACAAGTCCGCCAAAACCCGTGCCAGGAAGTTGTACCTCAACATGCTGACGAAAGTTGAATGCTGCATCATGGACGACGAAACATATGTGAAGGCCGACTTCAATCAGATCCCCGGCAACCTGTATTTCACGGCCAAGGATAAGTTCAGTGTTCCGGAGCATGTCCGCACTCAGAAGATGTCCATATTTGCAAATGAATTCCTGGTTTGGCAAGCCAACGCGATTCATCGGCACGGGCGGGAAGCGGAGTGCACCTTTTGTGACCCAGCACACACAGCCAAAATTATTTCCTGTAAAATTACGCAAATGTCCTGTAACAAAAAGGAGTAGGACATTTACCGTAATTTTACAGGTCGAAAATCAAATTACGTGACATTTAATTTTTAGTGTACAACTTTTTTACAGGACATTTGCTGTAATAATAAATGAATCTTTGTTAACTTTCAAGGAAAACGATTTAAAATTACAGGTTTTGTTAATTACAGGTTGATTTATTTTAAAGGTTGCAGTTTCAGTGACACGTAATAGTCAAAAAAAATTTCTGTGCACAATGAACGGATAGGTGTACATGAAAGAGTGCCTCCAGGAGCGGCTGCTTTCTCTCCTGAAGGCACGATGCTTTTGAAATGCAACATAGCTCTAAATCAGAAAAACAAATGCTATATTTTCTAAGCATTCAATTGGCATCACACAAGCTTGCTTTAATGCTTTTTTGCACTATGTAAGCACTACGGTGGCATTAGGCATTCGTTGCATTAGCACATTAGCATTGATGGATGCAGAATAAATGCAAATTTAGAGCTCCGCGGTTGCTAGAAATTTGATTCAAATAGGGCTTTTCTTCAAGGATTTAACGCGGACCTGGTAGGTCCACAAGCAGAGGCAATGTCAAATGTCAGAGTCATAGATGTCATGAGTTCGATTCCAGGTAATCTTTAGCCGAAAAATTAAAAAATTATAATGTAGGAAATTCAATTGCCTCAAAGGAAATATAAACAAGTTTCAAAAATCTTGCAGAAGACAAAGTTTCCTAACAGAAATACATATTTCTAATGAGATATAGGAAAGTATGAAAAAAGGAAAAATATTCTTTAAGTGCATGTTCAAAGTCTTCAATGAGTCAAAAAAGTCCCAAAAAAATTGAAATAATCTCAATTCAACCAAAAAAGGTGTGTATTCAAAGAGAAGTCCAAAAGGGATGTATAAATACTTTTAAACGAGAATCAAAAAAAGACTCAAACAAAATAAACAATAACCTCAAAGGAGACAAAACTCCGAGGAAAAGGTGAAAAATCTCATACAAGGTATGAAATGTCTCAAAACAGAGATTAAAAATTCTCAAAAAAGGTTTACTTAAAGTCTCCAATTAGACATGAAAAGTATGAGGGAAAACTCACGGACTCATTAAAAGCTCGAAGGAAATATAAAAAAGTCCCACCCACACTAAAAAGTCTCAAAAGGGAAATCAAAACTGTTCAAAGGAGATGTGTAAAAAGCCTCAAATGAGTCCTAGAATAATCCTCAGAAAAAGTTAAGGAAACTATTTATAGGGAACAATAAAAAAGTTAGAAAATAAAAATTTGGGAGGAATGTTAGAATTCTTAAAGGAAACGTAACGTTTTAAAGGATATTTAGAGGTCTCAAAAAAGGCTCCAAAATAATGCCATTCCGGAAATATCCAAGCAAATAATATATTTTTAACAAACCAAAAAATCTAATAGCAGATATGCAAAGTCTTAAAAAAGATTGTATCACAGCTCGCGGTAAACCGTTTCGCGGTATTCGTTTTGGCGGTATGACATTTCGCGTATGAACCTGTTTGGCGGTTTATCATTTGGCGGTTTGTAACACTTGGCGGTTTCTCATTTGGCATATGGCCCTTTTGGCGGTTTGCCTTTCAGCGGTTTGTAACATTACGCGGTCTCCCAATTTGCGAGTAAGACTATTTGGCGGTATGGATAGTTGGCAACTAAGTCACTTCGCGGTCTGTTTCAAATGTTCAAAAGTCCGGATACATGGATCATAATTACGAGGATGTCCTTACGAGGATTTTCCCTAGCTTTGGGTAAACCTAGAAACACAGGGCCTTCTTAGGTTTTCAGTAAACCTAGAAAAAACGGGACCTTCTCAGAAACGTAGTTCAAAACTAAGAGGCCGCCTCCTCACGCTGCGCGTTCGAACTAGGGTGAAGTATGGTCCTTACGCTTCGCGTTGCGGATCGGACTAGGGGATTGTTCCTAGCTTTGGGTAAACCTAGAAAAAACGAAGCCGTCTCAGAAACGTAGATCAAAACCAAGAGGCCGCCTCCTCACGCTGCGCGTTCGAACTAGAATGATGTATGTACGCATTACGTCTCGAAACCAGAAAAAAGATTTGGGTACAACATTTGCTCAGTATATATTTATGAGCAAATATCTTACCGCGAAATGTTGCATATCGCCAAAAAGACAAACCGCCTCCTCACGCTGCGCGTTCGAACTAGGGTGAAGTATGGTCCTTACGCTTCGCGTTGCGGACCGGGCTAGGGGATTGTCCCTAGCTTTGGGTAAACCTAGAAACACGGGACCTTCCTAGGTTTTCAGTAAACCTAGAAAAAACGGGACCTTCTCAGAAACGTAGTTCAAAACTAAGAGGCCGCCTCCTCACGCTGCGCGTTCGAACTAGAATGATGTATGTACGCATTACGTCTCGAAACCAGAAAAAAGATTTGGGTACAACATTTGCTCAGTATATATTTATGAGCAAATATCTTACCGCGAAATGTTGCATATCGCCAAAAAGACAAACCGCGGAAAGACTCATACCGCAAAATATAAAACCGCCAAACAAGACCATTTGCCAAATGGTAAACCGCCAAATCGACCAAACCGCCAATTGTCATGCCGCGCTTTAGGTCCTTTTGCCAAATGGTAAACCGCCAAAATAGCATACCGCCAAACACTATACCGCTGATGTGAAAACCGCGGACAGAGGTACAACCTATAAAAGCCTTAAAGGGTGAAAAAGGTTTCAAAGAAGCCATAAGGTCTTGAGTAATCTCTAGGGATGTTTCAGAAGAAAGGGATATGTTGGAGTTAGCATCTAGGAATAAAAAAAAACTCAATGTAGATAAAAACGGGAATTGGTTTGAAATCAGGTCAGGATACCAGTCAACCTGATAGGTCGGATAAACAAAAAAAAGAATAAAAACATAAGAAAAAAGTTTTCTTAAAAATTTATCCGAAGAATAAATCTAGAGTTTGTTTTGATTAGGTCGTATGAACCAACATAAGCAAAATTGAGTTATTTACTTCAAATGATTGAAAATTATGTATTCTACTTTAGATTAAAATTTGGTTTCATTTGATTAATAAATAAATTTTAGATCATGATTTAAATTTAAGACGTATGATGAGTTTCTCATTTTCGAGTGCAATTTGGTTTTTACGACTATTTGCATCGCGCTAAATTACCGTGCATGCAAAAAGTCGCAAAACAACAGTTCGGCGTAGTGGTTGATGCAACCTTTTGCATTTTTTCAGGAAATGGCTTCAGGAAGTCTTCGAAAGTGAAAATATCAATCGGAGATCGTGATGAATGATAGTTTGAACTATCGTGGTAATAGAGGGCTTCAATGAGGGCTAGGTAAGTTTGATTGATGTTAATTTATGCTGTGCAAAATCGCAAATTATCTTTTTCATATTTCACAGAGGCAGCCAATACAACTAGCGGCTATTTTGATACGTTTCCGCACTCCTGGAATGATCATCGGATAACAGCAAGCCAGCATAGTATTAAGTCGACTACAAACAATCCTGATAGTCAGTCCCTCGCAGCACCGTTTTCGGTAATCACTGAACGGATACTTTCAGGTAACATCTATGGATTCTATTACCTTAAATATCAGTATTCCATTAATTTCGATGGAAATTACCAAGATTAAGAAACACCCAATCAAGTTAAAATAAAACTATATGTTCCTCTTCATTACGACGCTAGCGCCATTCAGATAATGCAAAATGTCGTAAGTACATTTTCACTGAATATAACTAAATGAATGGCTATATCGAATACATTAGCATGTTCTCCAACTACTTACAAATCACATACCAGATTTTCAGACAGCCCTCAGTGCTCTTCAAAATACTAGAATTAAAAATGTGTTTCAAAATTTCAACAGCGATTTTCTCGGAACACGCAATGTGGCTCATACGACCTAATCAAAACAAACTCTAGAAATAAATTATATTAGAACTTGGCACATGTCATAATTTATCAAGAATTACCATTGAAATATTACTGATTTGCATGTCTACAAAAAATTCTAGCAGCACTTCCAACAAAAGTCAACAAAAATTCGACCGCACACAAGCACACAGCATGCACGAAAAAGAACTTAACAAAAAACGGTATCGTACAAGATAGGCAGATCAAAAGGTATGACATTGCGCTTAACCTCAATTACAGAGCCGTGTAAACACAGGGTCAAAAATAGTTACGAAATTTCGAACAATATGTGTGGGATTTGAAACATAATTTCAATTTATGGAAGATTGAGGGGTCTTATTGTCCAAATAAGTAATCAGTCGCATTCTTTGAAATACGTTGTGTAGCAATTCGTAAAATTTATGTTCAAATGCTTTCTTTATTTTGACTACGAGATAGTTTTTCTTTGGCAATATTGCAGTATTTCAGCAAAATATTCGAATTTCGGAGAGCATTTTTTCAGATGTAGTTGTAAACATATGGTGAAAAAATGACTTGTTATAACTTGTAATGATTGCTTCTTTATTTTAGATACTAAAAAAATTAATAAAGTTTCAGTTATAAGGAATTTAGCAAAAAGCAATTTTTTTTAACTGTATAAAAAATCCGCTTAAGAAATATATTTTCCATCCGCAGAGCGCTTAATGCATTGTAAATACTTTGGTAAACATTTCTATATTTTTTGCAGAATTTTAAAATTAGTAGTTTTAGAATTTAACTAGTATTTAAAAAAATTTCCATACATTTCTGTGGAATTTCTATAACTATTTTTCGGTTGGCCTACTAATACATATGCAAGCAACGGAGTAGTATACCTAAGGAATCTAGCTATCCTGGGTATCGTATGATGGGATGGTAATAATGAGATGAGATCAACCTTTCTCTTTTCTACGTTAGCCCCAAGTCCGCATGTGAATCTTTTATCCTTTCCATTCTTGCACATTGGACATTGGCCAGGAAGGCAAGGATCACGCAGAAAAAAAACAAAGAAAAAGGCTTCCTTTGCGTGATTTTTGCTAGGAGCGTTTTGCAAATCATGAAGTGGATACAAAATAGCGATATTCAAAAACACTTACCAAACGGGCAGGACTGATGTCGATTAACAGCAGCTAAATCCAAAATTGAATGTTTTTCCAAATGTTAAATCACTATTTCGAGAATCCCGATACTATTTTGATTCACCCGAAAATGCACTTTCTGTACACCTTTCACTTAATGCCAAAAAACAACAGCTCACATTTCATTTCACCCAACTTCCGTTTGCGAAATACGCCTAAAAAATTCGCACAATCCGACAGTGTTTATCCCGAAATCCACTATTTCCGGTTACCGGATACGATTGGCAGAACAATCCACAGGAAGCGATCACAGCAGAACTGTGGAATTTCCGATTGGGGACAGATAATTTCACGGTTCCCGAGGAAAAAATTTGATCTTACACGATACCGATTGAAAGACTGCCAGCAAACTGTTATTTTTGAGCGAGCGAGCGAGCACACAAATATCACAACATCAGTTTACAGTTTTCCCCGTTTTCCCCCATCGATGTTGGCGAGAGAAGAGAGAAATTTTCCGCACCGCACATAACTTACCAACACATTTTCACGCCAAGCGTTTGCTGCAAACGCATGAGAAACGTACGGTGTATTTAACCAGACAGCATAGGAACCGATAGCATTGATCAGCCCAACATAGGGTCGATGTTTGGTGTTTTTGGCAGCATAGCTGTCCGACATAAAAGTTGCACAGCATTATTGGTATATTATTCTGCCTTCCTGAGTGAGAATCCTCGCAATGGGTCGACAATTTTAACAATAAAATATTCGAAAAATGATGTTGTTCTTCCATAATTTAAAGTTAATATGAAATTTTCATACTTCAAACTTCCGACTTCTGATGGTAACAAAATTATATTTTAAAATTACAGATATTAGATCCAGTAGTCGAGTTTCTGCTTTTTGAACTTCAGTTACAGACTTCACATTCAGGCAAATTTTAAATTCTGGACTATAGATTTTTGGTTTCTGGTGTTCAATTTGGATTTTTAATTTAAGTGTTGGAATCATATTTGGAGTTTTAGATTAGGTTTTCAAATTAAACTTTCAAATTTCAATTAATTCCAGATGAAAGATTTTAATTTGGAGGATTTCAGCTTAAGATTTGGCACACAAACAGCCGATTCAAATTTTAATTTTTTTTTTTTTTGTGTTTCGAATACAGTCGTTTTAATATCTTTATGTCATTCGCAACTTTATACCAAAGATGCAGTTGATGCACCTAATAACTTATTTGTCCAATAAGATACGAAGTTACGGTTTTGGACAAAGTTGATCAGCGGAAAATTTCTAATTTACTCATGTAAACGTTACTTAAAAATTCTGCAAAAAATCATGGATGAGCTTTGAACCAAAACAAAGTTTTTAAGACCTCAGGGATTGATAAATTCAAAAAGGACCCCAAATCGACCCAGTCTAATGTCACATTCCTGTCAGATTTAGACTTAATACCTATTTCGATTTTATATTCGGATTTCAGATTCAGGTTTAAAATTTCAGGATATTGGATTTCGGAATAAGGTTTTAAATTTCAGATTATTCCAAAAAACCTTTTATACCAAAATAATACCTTGCTTTCTTGCCCAGATAGAGTTGTTTTTGACATTTCTTACGCACACTTGCTGAGCGTGTACAGATGAGACGGGACAATTAACCTCAAAAACTCTCGGTACAAAAAAAACGAGCAGCTGATCGACACACATGGTCGTTTTTGAGGTTAATTGTCCCAAAATTGAAAAGTGTTGGTGCAACAACCAACATAATATCACGAACACTACCAGTGGCAAATAGGACTATTGTACAATTTTGTATCATAATGGTCGAATAAAGGCCAAAATTAGGCCAAATGATACCTCGTTTAGCCATCGTTCCAAAAAAAAGGTTTCGTGAGCACAAAGATGGTATCATCTGGAGTCCAAGAAATCCAAAACTTGGCATAATTATGCTATTCGGATATGTAAAATGAAACGAAATTCTGATTCCAGATTTATGTTGCTGATTCAGAAGAAGATTTTAGATTTCAAAATTTAGATTAAAGATTTCAGATTCAGATTACAGTTTCAGATCCAGAATTCAGTTACAAATTTCAGATTCAGATAACAGAGGTTTACAATTTGCCCGACGTTTCGCCCTTTTATCTCGGCCTTCTTCAAGGAAATTTGCATTTTACTGTATGTGTTCCTGAGCGTATACTACGTGAGGCAAATTGTTAAACTCTGTTGATTTCTTCCGATTGACTGAAATGCCAATTAGAAAACAAAGAACCAACAAATAAAAGTCATCATAAATTATCAGAATTTAGATTCAGATCTCCGATTTAGATTTAAGATTCAACTTTTAAATTCAGATTTCAGATTCAAATTTTTTAATTGAATTTAATATTCAGATTCAAATTCTGATTTGACAATCAGATTCCAGTTTCAAATTTCAGATTTAGAACTCAGGATCAGATTTAAGATTTATATTTTAGACTTAGATTCAGATGTCAGAATTAAGGTTCAAATTTCAGATTCAGAATCAGACTAAGATTTCAGATTTGGTTCAAATTTAGATTTCTGATTCAAATTCAGATTTAATATCAGATACAGATTTCAGATTTCTGACTGACTGACAAACTCAGATTGAGATTTAATATTTTAGTTTCAAGATTCAGGTCCAAATTTGTGATTAAGAGTTTTGTTCGAGATCTCAAATTATGATTTCAGATTGCGATTTAGGATTTCAGATTGCAAATCCATGTTTCGTTGTATATTTGTAGATTGTGTGTCGTAACAAGGATATTTTTTCGGATGAACGTACTTAACCAGAGTGCCTATTTTTCATTATTAATTTATATTTAAAGCAACTAACTTCTAAAGGGATTTCTGTCTTACTGTATACTTTTTTTGTTTTTAATTATTTGACTCTCTCTCTCTTCATTTGGAACGAAACTATAAAACAAAGGATAAAAAAGTAAATCACGTCGTCATCGCCATTCAACGCTTCTCGAAGCTTTTGTTCTCACGTTTTTTGTAAACTTTTTGTTTCTCTCATTATCTTATTATCAACGAACGAATTTTCGGTCACAAAATATGTTACACGTTTTCAATGTGTGCTTCTGATATCTTTTTGCTTTCAAAACTTGCAGCTTTCTCTTATGTATAAAATCGTTTTTCAATGTGCTTCACAATGTGTTATCATTTGTTTTTAAAGGATTTTAAAAATCATCACACAAATTTACACCAATTAGATCTGCTTTGCATTTCGTATTGTATTTCCGAAGATTTTTTTTTTTTTGGAGTGCCAAGTAGTACGATCAGATGAGATGTCTATAATTTTTTTTATTTGCTTTTATTTTTGGGACAAACGTAACTTTTCTAAAAACAAACGAATTTGGCTCAAATATTATCGTGTTTCAATTGATTGGGGCAGTTTCCGAACATGTCGAATTTACTCCTGCCACGGTTAGGATGTTTACTTTTGTAAGCGCTACTTACAAAAAACGAAAGTAGTTGATGCCTACCAGATAATCTTAGAACATAACATGAAAAGCTTCTATCATAAAGTTAGTCAATAAGTATACGCATACATTGTTGTCACCTGTACAAGAAAAAAAAAGAGAACACGAAACTCTAAATTTGTCGCTCAATATCGAATACTTTAGAGTCTTAAATAAATAAAAAAAGAAACTTAGTTTTTGATTGTTAACTGCAATCGAATTTTGCATTCGACATTTCTCTTGCTTGCGGTGATTAAACGAAGTTTGGGAGAATCGGTATCGGTATTACATAGTTCTGATCTTGCATTTCATTGTTACTGTTCGATAATAAACTTTTTTTCTTGATATATCGTTTTAACACATTTGTATCATTTGTGTTGCAGCATCTGCGTCCCATTGCTAAGGTCGTATTGTAGCAGTATTTGTAGGCTTTTTTTCGGTTAGTTCAATCTTACCGACTAACTAACGTTCAAAAATAGGTTTCTGTTATGTTGTTGCTTGTGTTTTTTAAGTTAAATGTCACTCCCAGAGGTTTGCTGCTTTATCTCTTTTTAGACACCCTAGATGCCATTTGATTAGGACATTGAACTACATGGCAACCGTGGTGAGCCCATCTGAGTGAGGACCCGATCCAGCCACTGCAGAGGCCCATTCAAATGCAACTCGATCCAGCATGGCGTTGAGGTAACGGTTTGTCGTCTGAAAATTGAGAAAGAAACAGTGAGAATTCGGTTGCATTCTGATTACTAAACGGACAGACTGAATAACAGGTGATGGCCGAGTTACTGGACCTGACTGGATGAACTAATGAGAGACTGTCTAACTGACAGACTGACTTTTTGGCTAACGTCCAATAAAGTGACTGACACACTAGTATACTGCCTGAGTGGCTGACTGACTGAATAATAAACTGAAAGATTTAGTGACAAACTGAGACACTGAGCGACTAGCCTACCGTTAGCTTGGCGCACTGACTGAGTCACTGAGCGACTTACTAGCCTACTGTTAGCTTGACTCACTGACTGAGAGACTGAGTGGCTTACTGGCCTACTGACAGCTTGACTTATTGACTAAGAGGCTGACTGACATACTGAGTGACTCATTGATTGACTGACAGTCTGAACGATTGACGTCTAATTGACCGACTGAATAAGCATGCTTTGAGACTGGCTGACTGACGTACTGGCTGACAGGATTTACTGCTAGACTGACTGACAGCCTCAATGTCTACCATAATGATATTCTGATTGACTGACTGGGTTGAATAGTGAGAGACAAACTGACTAACAAAACAAGGTGCTGAAAATCTAACTGAGTTACAGACCGATTGAAAAGAAGTCTTCATGACTAATTGACCAATCCAATGACAGATTGAATTATCAACTGAGAGCTAAAAACTGAATGGCTGACTGACTGACTGATTGACAGTCTGACAGAGAGATTTACTGACTAACTAACTGAAATACAGACCGACTTACTGACATAAAGAGAGACTGCAGACTGACATACAGTCTGGGTTTCACACAGCCTGAGTAATGAACTGAAATACTGATTGACAAACTGAGAGACTGAATGACTCACTGGCTTACTGATAGCTTGACTGATTGACTAAGAGTCTGAGTGACTTATTGAAATACAGAGAAACTGATTGCCTGACTAACTGACATACTGAGAACTGACTGAACGAACAACAGATTGAAAGACTGACTAATAAACTGAAAGACTGGCTAACTTATTGAGAGATTGAGTAACTCACTGTCTGATTAACTAAGTAATTTACTGACTGACATATTTATCTGACTGAAGTCTAACTGATTTACTAACTGGAAGACTGACTAGAGACTAGCTTTTTTTACAAGATGGAAATTTGACTTCAAACCAGAACAGCCGGGTGTTTGCTGCCGTGAGTGGGTTCGTCCCACTAAAGCCACCTTGGGATTCGTGTGCCAGATGTGACCCTTGGTTTCACCCTATGATACTATATCAAGGGGTAGGCTGTGCTCATGTACTTATACATCTCACCTTTTCTTTTACTTTTACCTCCTTCTTCTTTTTTGCTATCGCCAACTTCAGATTGGTACGGAAGACCCCGAGACGTGTGCCGGTTAGGTAACGCTTTCATAGTAACTCACGCCCGACACAGCATCCACTACCCCGGGGACCTTGAAACGTGTGCCGGTTAGGTAACGCTTTCAAAGTAACTCGCGCCCGTCACAGCAACCACTCCAGGATTTCTAACCACCAAGGCATGGCTGATTGAGAAACTAGAATCCCGTCACGACCACCCCGAATGGTATCTCCGCTTCCTTTTGCTGCAGGAAAGATTGCAGCTGAGTACGTCTTTTAAGTTCCATCACACGTATGAGTCCAGATTAGGGTTATACCGCGCCCTAAGATCGCGTTGCTTTTGAATTGTAGTGCCATACGAGACCTTTCATTAGCTTGTCGAACTTGGTTGACTATCTCGCTCTCTCCGTTCATCATCTTTCCTGATTCCTATCAGATCGCGCATGATTTGCGAGATTTCGTCGACTATAGCACGCCACGACTGTTCGTCGCGACACATTTCACTCACAATGTTTTCAGCGTTCAAATTTTGAAATTGTTGATGCCTAGAAATGAACCTGGGACAGTCAAAGATAGCATGTTCTGCCGATTCCTCCGTATCTACACATTCCGGACAATAAGGCGAGCTGATAAGCTCAAACCGATGAAGGTATTGCTTAAAGGAACTGCGTCAGGTAGAAGTTGACCTCTCCATACTTCCGATTTACCCAGTCTGAAAGTCGCGGGATGCGACCTATGCGTCCATCTTGCGTTGTTCGATGCGTCCCATTGCTTCTGCCATTTGAGCATTGACGCTGCTCGTTGAATTTTACGCACTCCTCTAACATCTTTTGCTTTGTGACACTCCATATCCTCCGCCAGAGTTATGTCGATGGGATGCCCGCGATGACAAAAGCTGCATCTGCTGATATGGTCCTGTACGCACAGGAAACTTGCATGGCTATCAGCCGATGTGTGCTCCGTAATTTGGATCTGTTGCGTTCTACCTCTATCGCGGAGCTCCAGGCCGCTCCTCCGTATCGTAGTTTTGACAGTGCTATGCTCGCAAGGAGACGTCTCTTACTACTCTGTGGACCATGGCAGTTCGGCATAATCCAGGCCAATGAATCTATGACTTTCGATGCACTTTCACAACAGTATTTGTCATGCGCACCAAATCTCGCCAGTGCAACTCTATAGGCTTGGCCCCATGGGTTACCATCTACCCTCTGGCATAACGCTCTGTTTTGCTCAGTTTTCTTTGCTTGTTTTAATAGCTCGCTTAAGTGCCATCCTGGCTGCTCGGTAAACGGCACCTCTCGTTTCTCTATCGGCTTCGTTTCTCGTCTTGAGCTCGTCGCTTGGCTTTTAGACAGCTAGTACGAAGCTCAGCCACCACATCGGTGTATTCCTTTTGGGCATGGTCATGTCGCACACCGCTACCATCATTTTTGTCAGCTGCTCAGCGTTATGGACCTGCGATGCTTCCTGCATGTTAAGAGCTTCGGTGCACACTTCCTTATCGAAAACTTTGGTCTTCCATCTCCGCTCATGGACTGGCAGTTGCCTTACTGCCACCGGATTTCGGTCTCCTACACTATAACGTATCGCCTGGTGATCGCTGTGCGTATAATCGTCACATACTCTCCAATTCATGTCAGTTTTTAATGATGGGCTCGCAAAGGTGATATCTATCACTGACGTTCTGTCTGGTATTCCATGCTTGCGATAGGTGCTGGTAGATCCAGTGTTGCAAAGCTCAACCTCCAGTCTCGCGAAGGACTCTAGCAGACTGTGGCCCCTAGGATTGTTGCTCTTACTACTCTACTACCCTGACTAGAGACTAGCTTACAGACAGGGGTGTAACAGATTTTCTAACCTGACTTGACTAAATACTAACATACTAAATGCTGAGCTGAAATTAAACTTGCTATCAACTACGGTCCATCCTGGCCAATGGTATAATGCTTGCACTCTTTCATTAGTACGAGCTTATAAATACATATTGCACAATCAACCAAATTAAACATTGCTGGGAACAAGTAATAATTCTGTGAATATCCTTCTTTAAATGAACCAATAACGATGCCGGAAAAGTCCGGGTCCTGACTTGCTGACATGCTAAAAGCTTAGTATGTTTACTCACCGATATTCTGCTCCCCATCCTTTGACGAAGGACATCCTTATTGTACACATTCTAGTTAACTGATAGACCGCTTCGAAGCCCTGCGAAACGGATTGCGATAGTAAAGCTGCAAATTCCTGATTGTTGAAAATCTTGAGGTTACATCCTAAAAAAGCAATACCAAAAATTTGATTAAAAACTGAATTGGTGAAATTTCACTTGTTATTAAAACCCACCTGGTGGTATTTTGCAAACGGTTGCCGGATGCCACCCGTACCGCTGATTGCAGTTGGGACTCTGTACGAAGATGCTGGAATCACTGAGACATTCGGCGAACACTTCACCCCCGATGTAGTACAACCGGACGCCTTTGCCGATGTGACGTCGCGTTTGTTCCACCACCTCGTTGCGGTTCACGTTGGACAGCAGCCCAAGACAGAATCTGCGAGAAAAAAGTGTTGTTTAATAGAAGACCCCTTATTCAAATGAGAACCTGAGATTAACCTTTCTGAATTCGAGGGATCCGTAAAACCGTCCACCGTGATCGAGGGTTGGGAAGCGTGAAATGTTTCGCCGACGCGCAGATTCAGCTCGTAGTAGCTGATCGAGCACCAGAAGGCCGGCTCGTGGTACATAACCGGCTGGGCGTCCATGGCGGGTGAGAGGCGGGACATGTCAGCTACGGGATCCAAAAAAAATGAAACAAGGGTGTTGACAACATTTGAAACCGAGAGTACTCGATAAGAATCAAAAAGGAAGAACGAAATGTGAAATTTTAGGTACATATTTCAATTTTACACAATAGTTACATGAATGAAGTAAGAACGAAAAAAAAGGTCAATTCAAGATGGCAATTTAAAAAAAACGAAAGTTAGACCATTGCACAGTGGTCCAAAATGCGAAAAACGTGATCGTTGCTTATAACTTTTTTAGGTCACATTTTAGCATATCGGTGTCTTCGGAGAAGTTTGTTTGTAAAATCAGCTCTAAAATAAAAAACTATTATTTTTCTGATTTATCCCCCTACAAGTGAGATAACATTTCTAACTTCTCTGTTATAGGTTTTAGCTCTTTGATGTCTTCGACAAACTTGTTTAAAATCAAAATTTAAACAACTTTGTCTCAGATGCCAAGTTTCTAAAATAATTATTATCCGAGATATCGGCCAAATAAGAAACTTAACCTCTAAAAATCAGTTTTTTAATAATAACTTTTTTCAGTAAATTTTAAGTTTAATAAAATGTTCCACAAAGTTGTTTTTCTTACTAAAATACACAACTTTGTTGAACATTTCAAGTTTGTAAAATGTGATACTGCAGAGCTATGTTAAATATATTACCGAAAATAGGGCTTTTTCATGCCTTATTTTACAAACACCGGGCAACATCGGGCAGCCCGCTTTAGATGCAAAATAAAGTCGAAGATTTCGTCTACAAGATGCAGGTACAATCGTCAGTATCCACTTGTATCCAAGCGAGATACATCAATTTTACTTTTCCATGTTTACATTAAAAACAACGATTTCTATGAAAGCACATACAGCGCATTCTACTAGGTACGTGTGTTTTCTTCTAGCTTTTCCCTGCGCGATGTCAGAAGCAAAGGTTTGGAAGCGCATTTGTATTATTAGCATCTCCAGCTTGTAGAGGATATCTATTTCAATTGAACACACAATAACCTGTACTAATAATACAAATGCGCTTCCAAACCTTTGCTTCTGACATCGCGCAGGGAAAAGCTAGAAGAAAACACACGTACCTAGTAGAATGCGCTGTATATCCTAACGCCCTTCTTGACCATGTTCTTTTTAACAGCTTCGAGCAATATCCCATATTGAATGATACAATATTTTTCTCCGGAAGCGATCATAATTTTATCCTAACACATTTTCCGTATAACATCAAAAGACCTCAAAATACGCCTAAATTTAGACATAAAACAGATTTTCCGAGACTCAATCAACTTCTTACCATGCGCTTCTCTCCATCATATATGGGTACCTTTGATAATCCTGATAATTTTTATAATTACTTTCACAATACATTAACTAAAACTTTAGCCGAATGCACAGAACAAGTTCAAATTAAATCTCATGAATACAAGATCAACCCATGGATGACCGATCAACTTCTTACATTAATAAAATCTAATAGGAATTTGAGAAATAAAAAAAGAAAACTGTTAAGATTGGGTAGATTTGTTAATGAAATTGATAGTAAAATACGTGATCTTGAAAATAGAATCAAACTTTATTCTCAAACCTTAAGGAATAAATATTATGAAAATAAATTTGCTAATTCCCGAAATTCTAAGCAAACGTGGAATACAATCAACGAAGTTCTAGGTCGTTCGAATTCCATCACATTAGTACATGAACTTCATGACAACAATATGCAAATTATCTCAGACATACAATCCATAGCTAATAATTTCAATAGTTATTTTTCAACCATCGGCAAAAATATGGCATCCAAAATTATCTTAAATAGTAATGATACAATTAACAAGTATAATACTCTATCCAGTTCTGCCAGCACAT
This sequence comes from Uranotaenia lowii, assembly GCF_029784155.1. Classification (NCBI taxonomy): domain Eukaryota; kingdom Metazoa; phylum Arthropoda; class Insecta; order Diptera; family Culicidae; genus Uranotaenia; species Uranotaenia lowii. The sequence goes on from NC_073692.1 coordinate 146,543,688, forward strand.
TTTTCCTCTCACCTACAGATGAAATAGAAATATCCTCCCTAATTAAATCATTTTGCAATCACACTAGTCCAGGTCATGATAATATTAGTGTCTATGTCCTAAAGTCCGTTAGTGACATCATAAGTCCTGTTCTATCTGATATTTTTAATTTTTGTTTTGAACGTAGTATTTATCCTAATAGTCTCAAAATAGCAAAAGTAACACCCATTTTTAAATCCGGAAATCCTTCATTTTGCAATAATTATCGTCCTATTTCAATATTATCAGTAGTTAACAAAATATTAGAAAAAATATTAGCGAGAAGATTACAATCCTTTTTAAACAGCAACAATTTTTTCTATTCCATGCAATATGGCTTTAGAGAAAAATCTTCCACAAATAATGCAGTTATTGAGCTTATTAATAACATCCAATTGAACCTCGATAAAAAAGAAGACGTTCTTGGCCTATTTTTGGATTTATCCAAAGCGTTTGACACGGTTGACAGGAAAATCCTTCTTGAAAAACTTAATTTTGCTGGAGTACGTGGAGCTCCATTAGCCTTGATCAATAGCTACCTTACGAACCGATTTCAATATGTTAATGTAAATAGTTGTCGCAGTAGTTTATCATCAATTGATATTGGAGTTCCCCAGGGTTCTGTACTTGGACCATTGTTTTTTATAGTTTATTTAAACGATATGGCTGCTTTGCCACTTAAAGGAGTTCTCCGGTTATTTGCAGATGACTCTGCATTATTTTATAACAATAACAGCTCAGAAGAAAATGACAATAACCTGTGTTCCGATATGACATTATTGATCGATTTTTTTCGTATAAATAAATTAACTTTAAATATAGATAAATCTAACATCATAGCTTTCAAAACTTCTCAACGGCAAAATTCTAATCCCTTAATTCTTACTAAATCTGTTTTTCCTAGTTTGAAAGTTGTAACTGACTGTAAATATTTAGGAGTTATTTTAGATGACTGTTTGAATTGGAACTTACATATCGATAACTTATTACAAAAACTTAACAAAGTAACAGGTCTAGTTTGTAAAGTCAAACATAGGATTCCGTCTAATATTCTTCATATAATTTATCATTCACTTTTTCAGTCTTTATTAATGTACCTTATTTCTTCTTGGGGCAATGCTTGTAATACTCGAATTAATAAACTTCAAGTAGCACAAAATAAAATCCTACGTCTTATCAATAATCTTCCATATCGCAGTCGTTCTGCTGAACTTTACAATGTAAATAATAACTTAATTCCTGTAAGAGGCCTGTACATATTTCAAATTTGTTGTTTTATTTATCTGAGCATTACAAATAGCACACACTGCAATGTATATTTTGATCGTACCAATCATCAATACTTAACCCGTAATAGAAATATGTTAACCCGCCCTTCGGTCAGTACAACTATTGGAGAACGTTCTTTAGCCTTCAGAGGCGTACAACTTTTTAACTTTCTTGAAGAAAAGTGTGGTCCGTTTCGCAATTATGGTCATTTCAAAAATTCTATAAAGCAGTTTCTTCTTAATTCCAATGTATCATCAACACTTTTAAAATCGTGCAATATTTTTTCATTATATCAAAATTAACCTGCATCATGTATATATTTGAATTTATGTTATTGTTCATTTAGTTTTAAGTTATTTTCATTGCTGAGTTTAATTTCATGATTTGTGTACATATTTTTTTTTTTTATCGCTTTATCATTGATTAGATCATAGATTATAGAATTTAAGATCAATAACAACTCCTTAAACGGCGAAGCCATTGGAGTACTATCTAAAATGTATTAATTTTATGTATCTGTTTGCAATAAATAAATAAATAAATAAATAAATATGTGCTTTCATAGAAATCGTTGTTTTTAATGCAAACATGGAAAAGTAAAATTGATGTATCTCGCTTGGATACAAGTGGATACTGACAATTGTACCTGTATCTTGTAGACGAAATCTTCGACTTTATTTTGCATCTAAAGCGGGCTGCCCGATGTTGCCCGGTGTTTGTAAAATAAGGCATGAAAAAGCCCTATTTTCGGTAATATTTTTAACATAGCTCTGCAGTATCACATTTTACAAACTTGAAATGTTCAACAAAGTTGTGTATTTTAGTAAGAAAAACAACTTTGTGGAACATTTTATTAAACTTAAAATTTACTGAAAAAAGTAATTATTAAAAAACTGATTTTTAGAGGTTAAGTTTCTTATTTGGCCGATATCTCGGAAAATAATTATTTTAGAAACTTGGCATTTGAGACAAAGTTGTATAAAATTTGATTTTAAACAAGTTTGTCGAAGACATCAAAGAGCTAAAACCTATAACAGAGAAGTTAGAAATGTTATCTCACTTGTAGGGGGATAAATCAGAAAAATAATAGTTTTTTATTTTAGAGCTGATTTTACAAACAAACTTCTCCGAAGACACCGATATGCTAAAATGTGACCTAAAAAAGTTATAAGCAACGATCACGTTTTTCGCATTTTGGACCACTGTGCATTGGCTCGAAAGATCTGGAACTCATAGCAACATTTAAAAATTAGGTACCGCCTTTTTTAAGACGTTCAACATTACTTGAAATCTTTTGTTAAGAGTACGGATTGTAATTCATAACAAAGCATCATCCGAAATCGATTTCTAATTTAACAAAAAATAAAATAAACCCAACCAAAGGCCGGATACCGACAACGCAGCGGCACTCACTCATATTATCATTCTGATCGAGCGGGTCCCCGTCCTCGGACATGTAACCGGGCGGTGGCGTCTCGGTGTTCGGAATCGTGCCCAATCCGACACTGGTCGAGTCCATAATCGTGGTGTTGGTCGGGATCTGCTGGCCCAGAGTCGCCTCCATGTAGGACGGTGCCGATTGCTGTTGCTGATGTGTTGGCGGTTGCTGTTGCTGCTGCTGCGGTTGTCCGATGTACTGCTGAGCTGGCTGTGGGCTGGTGACGTAGTTTTCACTGGAAACGAAATTTAAAAAAATGGAATTAAAACGGAATTTTATTCTATTCTTTTAAAACCACCTACTTTAAAGCATTGTTGTACTGAGTGTTGACCGGCACGGTGTTACTCAAATCGTCCAAAGTATATGTGACTGAGCTTTCGCCTCCCTGAGGTGTGGATAGATTTTTCGGTACCAATATCGTGAGCGGCTGCTGCGATTGGCTGTCTATGCGGGTGTAGTGGTACGGATTGATGCAAACTTCGTCCTTCTTGAGATGAAACGCGTGCTCGCAAATGTCCAGGGCCTTCAGTTCAGCTTGACTCTGTGGGAGAATGAAAGAATGATAGAAAAATGGGCACATTAAATGACGTCTGCGAGTTAATTTGAAAATTGCTACCTCTTCACAGGAATGATAAATTGGCAACAGATACATCATGCTAATGAGCTCCGCCAAAAAAGATAACGCAATATATTTGGCCAACCGAGGGAGTCTGCGTGACCATTATTCAAAGCTGAGAAAGAATTTTTTATTCATCTAGAAGCGACATGAGGTTCGTTTGTTACACATATTAAAATAGCGATTTGTTTTGGATGATGCTTGATAAAGTTTTAGATTGATGAGCCATCAAATCGCCTTCTGGCTTCCAAAAGGCTTTCTGGTGAACGACCTCCCAATAGCTGCAGCTCCACGACCTTCCATGGCACCGATCCAACGATCTTTGCAGTGGCTCCTTCCAACGACCTTCTATGGTTCCGGACTGATGATCTTCTTAAAAATCTCGGTCCAACGACCTCTAAGTAGCTTCAGATCTGACGATCTTGAAGACCTTCAATGACACATGTCTAATAGCTCACGCACATATTCCGTCAACCTTTTTTTGGTTTCCGGTTTAACGACCTTCCATGAGCTTCTTGTGGTTTCCGGACAGTTGACATCCAAGTGGTTACGGCTCGAGGACCTTCCATAGCTAAGGCCTGACGACGCGTCGTTCGTAGCTGACGAATCCTACGTCCTCCTAATTATTTTGATCCGACGAACTTTTCATAGATTTAGCTCGAAGACATATCAATGTCTCCGGTCCGACGTTCTTCCATAGCTCCGGTCTGAGCTCATCCCGATAAATCCCGGTCCACCGAATTTTCCCCAACGGCCAACGGCTTGGTAGGGAACGGAAAGAGTTAGAGAAACATGAGGTATCGAAGAACGAAAGAACATAAGCCGTAATTATCATGAATTTTTAGAAAAAGATACAACGACTCACCGGCAGGACTTGAACCTGCAATCTCCGCTTCAGTACAACGGCGCGTTATTTTTTTCGAATAATTCATGATATTTACGGCTTATGTTCTTTCGTTCTTAGATACCTCATGTTTCTCTAACTCTTGCCATCACGTACGAAAATGTGATTTATTCAGGTACAAAGAAAGATGTACCAAGCGATTTCATAACATCAGTATTTAGCCCAACGGCTTCCCGGTGGGTACCGATCCAACTGCTTTCTAGGGGTTATGGTTCCGTTTTGACGACTTTCCATGACTTCCTAGTGGCTTCCGCTTCGACAACCTTACAGTGGTTCCGGTCAAACGACCTTCTATGCTTTCGACATGACGACCATCCAACGAATCCTGTTCAAACAGTCTACCATTAACTTTTCGATGATATTCCATGGCACCATTCTTGCGTCCTCTTAGGGGGTCAAACTTATCCACCGACCCAACTTCTCTCCATTTTTACAACTATTGAGTCTATAACCTGTACCAACAGAAAGCCAATTTTTTTTGCCTGCGGAAGTTGAAATGTGACAAGCAAGGCTCGAAGGGTTACGCACGAACATGCTAGCCGCCTGTAGACTCGACACGACAGCCGATAACATCATGAGGAGATTTTGTGAGGGTGCCAATACTTGGCGCGTGGTCAGTGATTGGTTCACCCGTTTCATGACTGCCCTGCAGAGGAGTTGGAACCAGCACCAGTCCGCAACCGGTGTTCTGAGTAGTGTGCGTCCAAACCTAGCAGTAAAGCATACATAGATAAGATTTTACCTTTTTCGCAGTCGAACTCGTAGGGAGAAGAGTATTCACGCCGCGGAATACTCTCGGATAGCGTGACTTCACGTCGTCGGCAGGTGAGTCACTCGAGTCGGTGTAGGATGACGTCTTCGCCGGGAACCATTCAAGCAGTTTCTTTTAGCCTCAGACGCGTTGCTATGACAGGCGCGTGTCCAGGATAAGCTGCTCTCGCTGCTCAGTGGTCTCGAAGAGAGGCGGAGCGCACGATAGTCGTGGTAACCAAGCGAGCCTCGAGTTACAAGAAAAGACCTGACCTCAGAGGAGAGGTCCTTAGTTTTGAATCGTAACAAGAGGCAGTTTATATGTAAGTTATAGCTGTAAACGATATTGTAGTTGTTGCTGATGACTATAATTTCCCGAATCTTTCGTGGAATTTCGACGAAACTACCAATGGAAATCTTCCCGTGAATGCATCCACCGAACAAGAATTGGCTGTTATAGAAACCACTCTAGCTGCTGGCCTTTCTCAGATGTGCTCTCGAGAGAACGTCAACGGTAGAGTTCTCAATTTGATTTTTATGAACAAACCAGACGTAACTGATATTGTAGATCCACCTAGTTCAATTTTACCCACTGATCGCCATCATAGACCACATGTTATAATATTTGATTGCTTCGAGAATGTCTTGATTGACGACGACTACGTGTTACGATTTTGATTTTGGAAGATGTAATTATGTTCCAGTAATTGAAACACTAGCATCAATAGATTGGACACACCTTATTGAACATCTCTGCCCTGATGGAGCTGTTTCCGTTTTCTACGATCATCTGCTAGGGATAGTGGCGCTTCACACTCCCAGAAAACGTCCTTCCCGAAAATCATACAAACAGCCGTGGTGGAACACAGAGCTTCGCCGTTCTCGTAATAGATTGCGCAGAATACGTAAACGATATTTTCTGAACAGAACTGCAACAAACAAAGCTGACCCAGCATCAATGGAAGCCGAATACTCAGCGCTACGTAATACCGTATTCAGACGATATATCAATAATATGGAACAAGAAGTGAAAAATAAGCCATCAGAATTCTCGTAATTCATAAATTCTCGACGTTCCGTCTGCAGTTTTCTATCTCGAGTCTCATTTGACGGCCGGTCATCTGAGACTATCCGTGAAACTGCTGATCTGTTTGCTGAATTCTTCAAGAGTGTTTATTCTTCACCTAACCCACCTGCCATCAACGAGTATCCGAAGCATTGCCTAGCTTTGACATAAACCTTCCTCAGGCTATTTTAACCAACCGTGAAGTCTTGGCAGCCCTCAAAGGTGTTGATCCAACAAAAGAACCCGGTCCGGACGGTATTCCACCGTTTTTTATACTAGCGATCGCATAAACACTCGCCGGACCACTGTGCATTATATTCAATCGATCTCTAAATGATGGTATCTTGAAAACCGCTGCCATAACTCCAATCCATAAATCGGAAAATATTCACGGTGTGGAGAATTATAGACTCATTTCTATACTCTGTTCCCTGTCGAAAGTTTTTTGAAACACTACTATACGAGCGACTTTATAATGCTGCTATACCAATTTTATCAGAATATCAACACGGCTTTATGATCTACGGATTCAAATCTTACGAGCTATTCCGCTACACTTTATACTGCTGTTAGCAAAAAGCAACAAGTAAACGCCATTTATATAGACTTTTCCAAAGCATTTGATAAGGTTCCTCATGAAATCGCAATCAGTAAAATTGTACGCTATGGCTTTCCATCGTGGTCTAAAAGGTGGCTGCTCTCGTACCTGACAGATAGACGAGCATTTGTTAACTTACGGGGTATCCAGTCTCAGCCATTGGAAGTCCCCTCCAGCGTCCCTCAGGAAAGCCGCTTAGGACCACTCATTTTTATTATTTTTGTAAACTTGCCTGGATACTCAAACCTTCAAAACTAATGTACGCGGACGACCTTAAGATATTCAGGAATATTGAATCATTTATGGACTGTGCAGCACTTCAAGGAGACATCTCGACTCTTCTGAATTGGTGCAGATCTCATGGAATTGTAGGTAATGCTAGTAAATGCAAATGCATTGCGTTCTGCATAACGAGAGAACCGTTACGTTTTAACTAAATATGCAATGGATACAGTGGAAATGGACCGAGTGGTTTTGATCAAAGATCTCGGCGTTATATTAGATCCCAAACTAACCTTCTCGGAACACCTAGCGGCTACCACTGCAAAAGGTTTTGCCATTTTGAGTTTCATCCGTAGGAACACTGCAGCCGGTGAGCATCAGGACGTCAGATGTTTTGCCTTAGGTGAGGCTGATTGAGATAGCTAGGAGGATAGATACATAGGATAGGACAGATGGGAGACAGCTTAGGGGTGTGTACAGTATCCCAGTGCACACGAGGCGAAATTTTACTAAACGTGAAAGGTTTTTTGTGAGCAATGTGTTTTCTTGGCTAGCTTTAGGAAAACAGCTCAAGCCGACCTTGAGACGTTGTTCTCGAAGTTTGGACACCGTTGTTCAGTTAATGATCGAGGATGACAAACCTGTTGAATCACCAAATAGCACGATTTTGATACAACCCATGATTTGGCCGCAGCATGTGGCGTAGAGGATAGCCTTCAAGTCTTCTAAGCCAGCGGGCATGAGATCAAATCCTGGTCATAGCATACATAGTACGCTTTCTGTGGGTTGGTGGTTTCCGCATATCTTTACTTGTTGTTTACACTTCAACATAAAACTCTGTGTATCGTGAGCTCCAATTTCATAATTTTCGTAAAAATGAGTAATATTTTTTCGGAAAAACGCATCAATTTCGTGCACAAATAATTTACTTTGCCCAAAATTTCGCTTAGTCAGTTGGCGAAAATGGAAGAAGTAAGCATTGTAGCGGTCCGAAATGCGATTCGGAAGAATTGAGGGGAAAACAGCTTTGTGGGCTAACATAATCTGGAAAAAACCGAGTTCGGTGGACAACACTTTGGACCGGGAAGTCATGCGTGCTTACGCCATTAAGAAGACTGCTTCCGTTCGGGTTGTGTCCAAAAAGTGGGATCTCCTCTCAGCACCGTCCATCGTGCCAAGATAAGATTGTATCTAAAGACACATAAGTGTAATATTCGCTAAACGGACATTCGACACTTCAGGCAAATCCCATTCTGGGAACTCTGTATATTTGTGAAGAGAAGAACTTCGCTGGCGAAGTTCTGTATAATGAGCTGAATAAAAGAATCTGTCTCTTTTTATCTGACATCCGACCGAACCGGACCTGTTTTATTATTTCTACCAGAAATCCCCTTTTAATACTTTTTCCCCGTTGTAATATAATGATAAGCGATATCAACTGTAAAATATTAAATAAACCGGTTACTTCAATAAGAAGCGAAGCCGAATCAAGAACAAGCTGCTTCCGTCAAACCAAGTGCTCCTAAACTATATAATCAACTGCTGTGTGTGAGTTATCATCGACGAAGAAATAGCCTCTTGCAAGTTTGGTTACAAAACGCTTCCGGGAGAACAGTATTACACTGGTCGGTATGGCCAAATTGTTGAGGAAACGGAGACATCGGTTTTGCAAGGCATGCATACCGATTTTTTGTGAACACTGACACAATGAATAAATCTAAACATGATCACCAGGTACTGTTTTGGCCTGATTTTCCATCAGTTCATTACTCAAAGGACACGATAGCTTGATACCAATCCAGCAAAGTCGCTTATGATAAAAGTACAAAGAAGCACTAATGACATCCGGTGAACTTTTTAAGAATCACAAATCTATATATATAAAAATGAATTTCTGTCTGTCTGTCTGTCTGTCTGTCTGTCTGTCTGTCTGTCTTTCTGTCTGTTCCCTATAGACTCGGAAACTACTAAACCGATTTACGTGAAACTAGGCAGGTGGGGGTAATGGAGGCCGGGGAAGGTTCCTATTCTGGTTTGGGACCCCTCCCCCTTACAGGAAGGGGGGGAGGGGCCTCCCAAATAAAAGACAATTTTTTGCATAACTCGAGAACCCATCAAGCAAATGGTATCAAATTTGGCATGAGGTGGTATTTGGGAACGGGGAATATTTCAATGAATATTAGGTACCCCTCCCTCCTCTCAGTGGGGTGATAAGAAGGGGGGAGGGGGGCTACCTTACAATTTTTCATATAACTCGAAAACTAATCAAGATATTGGAACCAAATTTGGCATGGAAAGGTATTTTGATATGAAAAATATTTCAATGATTTTTTGAGGCCCCTCCCTCCCTGCATTTGAAAGGGGGAGGGGCCTCTTTCATATTTTTTTACATAACTCAAATACTAATACAGCAAATGGAACTAAATTTGGCATGGGAAGGTATTTGGATACGAATAATATTTCAATGATTATTTGAAACCCTTCCCTCTGTCCAGTAGGGAGATATAAAGGGGGGAGGGGCCTCTTTTTAATTTTTTACATAACTCAAAAACTAATCAAGCAAACGGAACCAAATTTGGCATGGGCGGATGTTTGGGAACGTGACATGTTCTAATGATTGTTTGAGACCCCTTGCTTCTTCTAGCGGGGAGAATGGAAAGAGGGAGGGAAGTTTCATAAAATTTTCATTGCATAACACAAGAACTACAACAACAAATGGAACCAAATTTGGCATGGAATGATATTTGGGTACGAGAAATGCTTCTATGATTATTTCGTATCCCTCACACCTTCAAAAAGGTGGATGAAAAGGGGGAGAAGAGGTCTCCCTTACAATTTTCAGTATAACTGGAGAGCTGATCGAGCAAATTGAACTATATTTGGCATGTGAGGGTATTTGGATACGTGAAATGTTTCTATTATAAATTGAAGCGCCACCTTTTTTCAACGGAAAGATAAAAAGGGGGAAAGGGGGGCTTCCATACAATTTTTTTGCATAACTCGAGAATTAATAGAGCAAATGAAATAAAATTTGGTATCAAAAAGTTTTTGAGAACAAAAAATACTTTTATGAATATTATGATCTCACCCCTCCATTCAATGGGGAGGACAGAAGAGGGATGGTACTTCCTTTCAAGTTTATGCATAACTCAAGAATTTACAACGCAAATAAAACCAAATTTGGCATGGGATGGTATTTTAATACGAGAATTTTTTTTTCGTCAAACAATTCCTTTCTTGCAGTGGGATGATAGAATTGGGAATAAAGGAAGGAAAGAGGAGAGAAATGGACAAAACTTATCATGGAAAATCATTTTGATATGATTCTATGATTATCTGACACACCATGCTCTATTCAGTGAGTAGGTACATGGGAGGAGGGAGGTTAGCCCAATACAATTGTGTTAGCATTAGTTCTCAATTTATGCTAACGAAGCCAACAAATGGAAATAAATATGGCATGTAAAGGTACTTGGTTACGAGATATGTTTCTACGATTGTCATAGACCCTTTCGCTTTACAGTGTAGAGAGGAAAAAAAGGACGGGGTTCCATATAAATTTTATTGTATAGCTTAAAAACTTATCAACCAATTTAACAATATTTGATTTTTGGGAATGAATAAAATGGGTATGATTATTAAAGATTACCACCCATTCAGCAGGGGGGGAGGGAAGGACAGGGGGGGGCTCTCTTATCAGTTCTCTAGCATAAATCCAGAATATATCAAGCAAAAACAACCATATTTTATCAGTTGAATTATTTGCGTACGATTTATTTGAGACCCTCCTTTTTTAGGGCGATGCCTAAAGAAACAGATTAAAATTATCAGATCATTAACACAAATTTTTTTTTTTACAATTCGTTTATTTGAAACGGGATTAACACAAATTTATGGATGGAAGATTCAGAATATAAGTTTAAGTTACTTTTGGATTGCCATCCGAAACTCCAGCTGCAGCTCCCATTTTATACGGTTGCTTATGAATTATGTTATAATTTGATTCAAAATAATGCCAATAAAACAGTAAAAATTTGAGTTAATTCTGAAAATTTCATTCGATTTTGAAAGGTGTAGCAAAGCACACCGGGTCAGCTAGTCACAAATAAAATCATATCGATGGCATACCTGTAGATCGGGCCAACGCCAAAGTCTGCAGTAGATAACGTGAGGAAGCCCTTTTCTCAGCGCAACTCCATTTTCGCCATTTGCCGGTCGAGCTCTGTCAAGAAGAAAAAAAAGGTAAAATAGGTTAGTAGGTTAGTTGCAAGTTTGAAGTTGCTATATCTGAACTGTTTATTTTTTTTGTGTGTTTTTCGTTACAGGCATATGCTGGTATTCGAATTCGAGCATTATATTTTAAAATAAATTTACTAATTTCACGTGATCTCTGTTATACTTTTAATTTTTTTGGTTTTCGAAACATCCATTGACTTGTGATAAATCATCTCTACGCTCACGCGCGAGTTTGTACCCTCGTTTAATGAATGAAATGCCCCCGTGCGTCGTCGTCGTCGGCGTCATTCGCACTCTACGGTCTAAGTACCAGAATCGAAGCCCATCAGCCAACAACCGCCCACAATATTCCTTTCAAATTGCATCGATATCGTCATTTTTGCAATCGAAGGAAAGAACCATTCGACATCCGCGGTGCGCTCCATGAGAGATGTGCTGCTACGCCATCCATACTAATGAAGAACAACACATCATACCTGGTGGTAGAGTTACGAAAATAATAAATTTCCTTTGAAAAAAGTATGGAAGAAAAACGAAGCTTTGATGAAAAATTTCATTTCAACTGAGCAGAAGATTAATCCATAATCTAAGTTGAAAACTCACAATATTATTGGATTTGGAGCTAAAAAAAACTGTAAAAAGGTTTATATTGGGAACCACCCTCGCTATGGTTGCACGTTAAGGAATTGAGAAATTGATTCCGTCCGGGATGAATACTCGGCTTAAGGAGCTCACCAGCCTGAAGAAGCTAGCTGAGAGCAACTAAAATTTCAAGCAAAAATAAAAGACAGGGCGTAAGCTTGTTCTTCCCACATGCCTGCAATCAGACTCGCTTTCTTATTTGCTTTTTAAATATGTTTGTCACCGAGATGGGTTTTGCACATTCACGGGATATTTGTAATGTTCAGTGTCTAGGGAATGAGGTATTGCTCGAAGTTCTGAAAACCAGCAAAAGCATCGATATGTCATATAGTTTAGTATTTGTCACTATTTTGACTCTTATGGATGTGAATCCTCGAATAACCTGTAGAATTTGCAATTCGTTTGTATTTTTTTTTGCAATTTTTTTATGCATGGATTTCTTCAGTTTAGTTTTTAACAGAATCAGCAGCGTTAAACACGGCGAACGAAGAAAACCTGATCAAATTTCTCAAAAGTTCAAATTTACTAAACAAATTGTAAAACTAAGAATGTAATTTAAAATGTTTCTTTTTATTAGAGGAAGAATGACCATGTTGGTTAAAATCCTCTCTAAATAAACAAAATAGAAATAGAAATAGTTTAACAGAATATTATTAGGCGTTTAAAATACCGAAGTTGAAGATGAGGTATACAATCACCATCAAGAATGAAGATCAAACAGTCAAAGTTGGCCATAACAATATTATTACTTCTTTTATTTTCTTCTTAGAGAATCATACAAATCTACGCTTGAAAAACCTACGTTAAAATTAGGATCATATAAAAAAAACTTTTCCCAGTTTGGTTATAGATTTGCTAGGTATTTTCTTAAGAATTTTCTTGTTTAGTGTTCTGATAACAAACATTATGTCGAAAAGTTATCGTACAAATTAAAAAGAAAAAAAAAATCCTATTTTTAAAGGGCCTTCTTTATAAGACAACAAATTTGACATTTTTCAGTTATTTTGACACCGTGATGAAATTTACAAAAAGTTGTTTTTCTAATTTCCGAGATGGTCATACTTAATGTGGTGGAAAGAGAGGTGATGAGAAAGAAACGTTGCAAAGGTAGTAGTAAAGTTTTTTCTTCCTAAGCATAGTTACCATGACAAAAGTGACGTCGCTATCGACAATGTTTGTGACGCATTTTGCCTAGGATAAATGAGGCTCCCTGACAACGACGCGTCGCGACGCAGGGTTTGTTTATGTTCATTTTTCTATTTTCTCTCCGACGTGCAATAGTGTGCGTTCTCTTGCGCAACCTTAGTAAAAGTGTACCTCATTGGGTCATACTATCTACCACACCAGAGCAGCGGCAACACACATGAGCTAGGAACAGCGTTTCCAGCACTTCTCGGACATTATCGACGTCAGATCCTGTCGAAGCGCCAACATCGAGTCAGACTATCTGGTGTTGGTGGAGATGCGCCCAAAAATCTTCGCAATGAACTCGACGGAACGACTGGGTCGACGAGGAGTGTAGTTAGGAAGGTGATGGACGAAGAGAACGCCAAGCGGAAAGGACAGCGAGTCCGAACTTTCCAGGAGAAAAAAGGCCGCCTGGAGGAGGAGGCGCTCGAGGAGCTGGTGCAGGTGCATCATTCCCGGAAACACGAAAGTTCTATCAGAAGCTCAACGCATCCCGCAAAGGCTTCGTTCCGCAAGCCGAAATTTGTCGGGACGGAAGCATCCTGACGGATAGAGGATGAATGAAAGGCATGGCAAGGATGGCATTGCAGTTTAACTCATCAAAATAGGCCCGGACAAATTGATGGTCGAGGAGTAGAAGAAAGTGGCAATATGCCTCTTCTACAAGAAAGTCGACAAATTTGACTGTGAGATCTTCTGAGCGATCACTGTCTTCAATCCCGCCAGCCGCTCACAAATTGTGGTCTCGAATCGTTCTCCACCGCCTAACGTCACAAGCAAAAGAAATTCGTGGGAAATCATTAGGCTGGCTTCATGGAGAGACGGATCAGATCTTAACACTACGGCGATTCCTTCAAAAATGCCGTGAACCTAAGTCCCTACGCACCATCTCAAAGCCGCATACGACACGATCGACCGTGACGAGATATGGAATAGTATGGAAGGTAACGGCGTATCCGGGAAGCTGACCAGACTGATCAAGGCGACGATGGATGGAACGCAGTGCTGTGTTCGGATTTCGGGTGAATTGTCGAGTTCATTCGAATCGCGCAGGGGGCTTCGACATCACCTTGTCGTCCTATCCTGCATGATGTTCAACGTGGCGCTAGAAGGTGTTATTCGACGAGCGGTGGGCGAAATGCGGGGCACGATTTTTTACAGATCCAGTCGACTTATCTGCCGATGCCATTGATATAGTCGGCAGATCATCTGCGGCGGTGGAAGACATTAACCGCAAACTGAAACGCGAAGCAGGAATGATTGGGTCGATAATTAATACGTCCAAGACGAAGTACATGCTGGCCTGCGGATCCAAGACCGACCGCATGCCCAGTGATAACAAGGTCACCATCGACGGCGACGAGCTGGAGATAGTCGAAGACTTTGTCTATCTCGGCTCACTGGTGACCGCAGATAATGACGCCAGCCGTGAGATCCGGCGGCGAATGATCAGCGGAAGTCGTGCCTGCTATGGACCTCCACAAGCAACTGCGGTCGAGAAGATATAGCCCTCGCACAAAGTGTAACCTTTACGCGACGCTCATTAGACCGGTTGTCCTCTAAGGGCACGAGACGTGGATATTGTTCGATGAAGATCTGCGTACACTCGGAGTATTCGAGCGACGAGTGTTAAGAACCATTTTTGGCGGCGTGTAGGAGAACGGAGTGTGGAGGCAAAGAATGCACCCTGAGCTCGCGCGACTCTACGGCGAATCCAGTATCCAGAAGGTGATGATGGCATTGAAGAACATATTGCGAGAATGCTGGACAACTTTCCTGCAAAACAGGTGTTCGAGAAGTTGGAGAACGGTTGCCATGGACCGAGTGAATTGGAGGAATATTGTTCATCAGGTTAGGTCGTGAGACGGGACATCATGTAAATAAAAAAAAGTTCGTTAAATATACAAATATAGATACATATGGCTCTAAATCTTTGTGTTTATGTATTTATATTTATGGAATGCTAGCTGACCCGGTGTGCTTTGCTACAAATTGCAAAAATAAATGATATTTGTTGAAATCATTTAAATTTTTAAGTTTATTTTTGCAGGTATCATTTTCAATCAGTTTCAGCATAAATCAGAAACAACTATTTTAAAATGAGAACTGTAACTGACGTTTGGAATTTCAATACAAAACGATTTCATCTTATTTAGTGTAACTTGATCTTTAAATTGTTTTTAGGATCTGAACTTTGTGTTTGTAAGTTTGTAAGTATGGATTCTCCACCTTCTGTTCTTCCAAAGTGGAGAAGGCTCACGAATTTGTTTGATAATATAATGGAAAAAAAACTTGTCTCCTTTCTAACTTCACCCTAAAAAACGGAGGGTCTCAATTTATTCGAATGCAAACAACCTTTCTCATAAAAAATGGTTCCTTTTGATAAGTGCTCGAACAATGATAAAAATGCCTTTTCCTCTTACCACCCCCACTACTTGAAGATGGCAGCATATCTTATAATCAGACCCATTTTTTCGTTCCTAAAAACTAAAACCCTCTCATATAAAATTTGGTTCCATTGGATTAGTTCTTAAGCGATACTTCAAAATTATATGGAACTCCTTCCTTCCCTTTCCTTTCTACAAGGCGGAAGGTTTAATAACAATCTTAAGAACATATCTCGTACCCAAACACCTTTCCATGCCAAATTTGATTCCATTTGCTTGATTAATTTTTATGTTATGCCAACAAATTTTTATTGAGATCCCTCCCACCATCGTACTCATTGGAAGAAGGGTGGTGCCTCAAATAAAAATAAAACCATGCCCTATTCCTTTTCTATGTTGAATTTGATTCCATTTCTTAGATAAGTCCTCGAGTTTGGCAAAGATCCCCAATGAAAGAATGGAGGGGTTTCAAATAATCGTATAACTATTCCCTTTTTCTTACATGCTCTCCCATATAAAAGTTGGTTCCATTTGCTTGATTGGTTCTCAAGTTATACCAGAAATTATGAAGGTGGTACCACTGGTCACACTGACATGAACAAAAATTCGATTATTTTCTGTCTAGTTTTGCCACATATCATCGGTATTGCGTACCGTGTAAAGTTTGACAAAAAATTCCCTGTAGGAAAAATTAACCTGTTTAGTACGATTGTATCGTGGTCTGCCTATTTTTCCTTGAAAATTAGATGGTATTTTCCAACTGGGATAGCATTTCATCAAAAGCGATCGATGCGCACTCTGGAATCCAACAA
>NC_073692.1:146560333-146592837 GCF_029784155.1 Uranotaenia lowii
TGATTCACAGCATAGCAGAGAATCTCTTCGTCTGGATTTGTTCTAACGATAAAATCACTAAGTAATATTTGGTTAAAATTCCTAACTGAAAAGATAGGAGGTGTTTTGAGAAGAACCACTAATTGAAACTTAAAGGTCTATAAATTTTATTGTCACTTTTGTCATTTTTGTCATTTTTGTCATTTTTGTCATTTTTGTCATTTTTGTCATTTTTATCATTTTTGTCATTTTTGTCATTTTTGTCATTTTTGTCATTTTTGTCATTTTTGTCATTTTTGTCATTTTTGTCATTTTTGTCATTTTTGTCATTTTTGTCATTTTTGTCATTTTTGTCATTTTTGTCATTTTTGTCATTTTTGTCATTTTTGTCATTTTTGTCATTTTTGTCATTTTTGTCATTTTTGTCATTTTTGTCATTTTTGTCATTTTTGTCATTTTTGTCATTTTTGTCATTTTTGTCATTTTTGTCATTTTTGTCATTTTTGTCATTTTTGTCATTTTTGTCATTTTTGTCATTTTTGTCATTTTTGTCATTTTTGTCATTTTTGTCATTTTTGTCATTTTTGTCATTTTTGTCATTTTTGTCATTTTTGTCATTTTTGTCATTTTTGTCATTTTTGTCATTTTTGTCATTTTTGTCATTTTTGTCATTTTTGTCATTTTTGTCATTTTTGTCATTTTTGTCATTTTTGTCATTTTTGTCATTTTTGTCATTTTTGTCATTTTTGTCATTTTTGTCATTTTTGTCATTTTTGTCATTTTTGTCATTTTTGTCATTTTTGTCATTTTTGTCATTTTTGTCATTTTTGTCATTTTTGTCATTTTTGTCATTTTTGTCATTTTTGTCATTTTTGTCATTTTTGTCATTTTTGTCATTTTTGTCATTTTTGTCATTTTTGTCATTTTTGTCATTTTTGTCATTTTTGTCATTTTTGTCATTTTTGTCATTTTTGTCATTTTTGTCATTTTTGTCATTTTTGTCATTTTTGTCATTTTTGTCATTTTTTTCATTTTTGTCATTTTTGTCATTTTTGTCATTTTTGTCATTTTTGTCATTTTTGTCATTTTTGTCATTTTTGTCATTTTTGTCATTTTTGTCATTTTTGTCATTTTTGTCATTTTTGTCATTTTTGTCATTTTTGTCATTTTTGTCATTTTTGTCATTTTTGTCATTTTTGTCATTTTTGTCATTTTTGTCATTTTTGTCATTTTTGTCATTTTTGTCATTTTTGTCATTTTTGTCATTTTTGTCATTTTTGTCATTTTTGTCATTTTTGTCATTTTTGTCATTTTTGTCATTTTTGTCATTTTTGTCATTTTTGTCATTTTTGTCATTTTTGTCATTTTTGTCATTTTTGTCATTTTTGTCATTTTTGTCATTTTTGTCATTTTTGTCATTTTTGTCATTTTTGTCATTTTTGTCATTTTTGTCATTTTTGTCATTTTGTCATTTTTGTCATTTTTGTCATTTTTGTCATTTTTGTCATTTTTGTCATTTTTGTCATTTTTGTCATTTTTGTCATTTTTGTCATTTTTGTCATTTTTGTCATTTTTGTCATTTTTGTCATTTTTGTCATTTTTGTCATTTTTGTCATTTTTGTCATTTTTGTCATTTTTGTCATTTTTGTCATTTTTGTCATTTTTGTCATTTTTGTCATTTTTGTCATTTTTGTCATTTTTGTCATTTTGTCATTTTTGTCATTTTTGTCATTTTTGTCATTTTTGTCATTTTTGTCATTTTTGTCATTTTTGTCATTTTTGTCATTTTTGTCATTTTTGTCATTTTTGTCATTTTTGTCATTTTTGTCATTTTTGTCATTTTTGTCATTTTTGTCATTTTTGTCATTTTTGTCATTTTTGTCATTTTTGTCATTTTTGTCATTTTTGTCATTTTTGTCATTTTGTCATTTTTGTCATTTTTGTCATTTTTGTCATTTTTGTCATTTTTGTCATTTTTGTCATTTTTGTCATTTTTGTCATTTTTGTCATTTTTGTCATTTTTGTCATTTTTGTCATTTTTGTCATTTTTGTCATTTTTGTCATTTTTGTCATTTTTGTCATTTTTGTCATTTTTGTCATTTTTGTCATTTTTGTCATTTTTGTCATTTTTGTCATTTTTGTCATTTTTGTCATTTTTGTCATTTTTGTCATTTTTGTCATTTTTGTCATTTTTGTCATTTTTGTCATTTTTGTCATTTTTGTCATTTTTGTCATTTTTGTCATTTTTGTCATTTTTGTCATTTTTGTCATTTTTGTCATTTTTGTCATTTTTGTCATTTTTGTCATTTTTGTCATTTTTGTCATTTTTGTCATTTTTGTCATTTTTGTCATTTTTGTCATTTTTGTCATTTTTGTCATTTTTGTCATTTTTGTCATTTTTGTCATTTTTGTCATTTTTGTCATTTTTGTCATTTTTGTCATTTTGTCATTTTTGTCATTTTTGTCATTTTTGTCATTTTTGTCATTTTTGTCATTTTTGTCATTTTTGTCATTTTTGTCATTTTTGTCATTTTTGTCATTTTTGTCATTTTTGTCATTTTTGTCATTTTTGTCATTTTTGTCATTTTTGTCATTTTTGTCATTTTTGTCATTTTTGTCATTTTTGTCATTTTTGTCATTTTTGTCATTTTTGTCATTTTTGACAATTTAGACAATTTAGACAATTTTGACAATTTTGATAATTTTGACAATTTTGACAATTTTGACAATTTTGACAATTTTGACAATTTTGACAATTTTGACAATTTTGACAATTTTGTCTATTATGTCAATTTTATCAATTTTTTCAATTTTGACAATTTCGACATTTTTGACAATTTTGACAATTTTGACAATTTTGGCAATTTTGACAATTTTGACAATTTTGACAATTTTGACAATTTTGACAATTTTGACAATTTTGACAATTTTGACAATTTTGACAATTTTGACAATTTTGACAATTTTGACAATTTTGACAATTTTGACAATTTTGACAATTTGGACAATTTTGACAATTTTGACAATTTTGACAATTTTGACAATTTTGACAATTTTGACAATTTTGACAATTTTGACAATTTTGACAATTTTGACAATTTTGACAATTTTGACAATTTTAACAATTTTGACAATTTTGACAATTTTGGCAATTTTGACAATTTTGACAATTTTGACAATTTTGACAATTTTGACAATTTTGACAATTTTTGACAATTTGGACAATTTTGACAATTTTGACTTTTGTTTAGACTGTAGTGAAAAAAAATTTAAAGGAATCAGCTCATACTCAAAATATGAATTGATCAAAGAAATTTCTGTTATCTGGATTGGCTTGACACGGAAGATTTCGTGTTTGAAATCCTCTTCCCAGTTAGGTTTCTGGAAAAACGCAACTTTAAAAAAAATGTATAAACACAAGCCAACAGCTTGGTTTCGGGGCGAAAATTTCGCACATTATAAATTTCATTCCGCTTTTCAGATTTAATAAACGCTTCTTCTGTCCTGTCTGTCCCGAAGGAATGTCGAAAAGTTTGCCGTTTTGCCGAATATGAACCAAGGTTGGTTCCTTACGCGCGTTTTTGCTCGGGCTCATATGAACCAACCGTCACTTGGAAGGATATTGGTACCGTTTAAATTTTTTCTCTGAGTATATTATGGTAATTTTTTGTTTACATGTAACTTTATTTCTGAACAATATTGGCAAATTGGAATTTTAAAAATTATCATCCAAGACACGGTTTCCCCCCCCCCTGGCTGACTCTCAGTTCTACCATTAATTTTTCGCACATCTTGCTTTGCCGGAATAATTTACGCTTTAGGAAAAGTGATAAAGCACATCCTCCGGGTTCCTTGAGATTCGAGAATACTGACGGTTGATTTTCTCCTTCTTGTTCTGCCGGGCCGGCTTTCGGGTGCTCGAAAGTTGTTCCTTTTGTTTCGAATTGCATCGGAAAGCCCCAACTTAGAGGAGTCAGCGAGAGTGGTTGAATGAGTGAGTGATGCTCATAAGTTTGAATTATGAGCACATCTTCTGCATGCTACTTGTTCACACGTCCCAGATTTTTTACCTCGGCATTTTGCTGTCGTCGAGCTGCGAATGGCGATCAAAAGTCGAAATGTGATACGGACTTTCGCATTCAGTTGTGCTCTGTTAAAAGTTTCCTCTTGGGAAATAGAAGTGCAACTCTTTGAAGAATTTTTTCGGTGCGGTGAATAGGATATTTTAAGATGAGTCAAAAAGTTGGAATTCAGGAAGTTTCAACAAAGCATTGGAAGATCATTTTGGTCTGCGAGTTTGTTAATTCATCATAAAAATTGCTTTTGTGAAAACTAAATAAGTTGATGAAAATGTCCTAGTAAAATAAGCTACATTGGCCAATAAACTTTTTCTTTCCCTTCTGAGCCATATTGTATTGATTTGTTGCTGTCGGCTTAAGACATCAAAGTAAAAAAAAATAACCTCCGTAGTTGATATGAGCAATCCAATGCATAATCAAAAGGTTAAATTGTGGTGTACTTCGAAGCATTTTCCTGATTGATGAATCGGCTCACTTCATGTATGTACCCTTTACGCCAGTCGAGTTTCCTGATTGACAGCTGTCAAAGCAAACGGATGAACCACTCTAAGCAGCACCACTTCACTTCACTTTGCCACACCCCGCACCGATTGAAAGAAAACACAGGACCGTGTCATATGGCATTGCTTTACCATCAGTCAGCAAATCCAACCCATCTTGACAAATTGCTGTCTCATCATCATCGTACAAACTCACTGCTCACATCACAATTCCATTCAAATCCACCCGTACAGAGTCATCGTCGACGTCGTTCATCTTCTGGAGGTATAGAGCAATTTAACTTGAAGAGGGTGGTGGGTAGCACACAAAAAAAAACCATTCATAAAACTTTCTGGATCGAGGGGGACTTTTTTATGAGCCCAAAACTGCCATGTGCATTGTGGGGTGGTGGCTCCAGAGAGTGGAAACATAATGGAAACATCTTCTGTTAAATCCTTTCCCAACAATAATGGAAATAAAAAGATATAGACAGACAGTGCGACCTGGAGCGAGAAAGTGGTAGATACTTGTTGGTTGGTTGTTTTGGGGGTTAACTAGGCGGAAAATGTACCATTATGATTGTTCCTTTTATTGAAGAGGGCGATCTCTGGAGTGAAGTGGAGGTGGCACTCTTTTTTGCCTTGTAAGGAAATCACTTGAAATCAGAAATCATAACCTATTCCAATTATTTTAATATTACTAAGATATATAAAAATCCTTTTCATGATCCAATTTATTATTCAATACATTTCTTGTTTTTCACTTGTTTGATGGGTTTGTAAATATTTTTTATACTATTTCATTTCTAAAATAGAAATATTGTTGAACTGAATATGTGTTTTTGAATATATTGTAGTAGGTACAAACTACTTCAAATGGTATTTGACAAAATTTTTGTTGATTGCAGAAGATGTTTGCTTCTTTTTTTAGAAATCGGACACAAGAAGTAATGCTATTCATTCAGATTAAAAAGTCAAAATTTCGGCCAATGAGAAACCAGAACGATTGTTATGTTAGTGTGCTATCAACCATACTTCTCTATCGTTTGACATTTAATTCGGGTCCTTGACAGTAAAACGTCACGTTTGTTTGTCTATGACGAAGTCCAACTGTCAGAGCTTTTGTTTGGGTTGGATTGATAGGAATTTAGATTTGCTCTCGAGAGCCCTCGAGGGGTATTTTGTTCTTGTTTCTCTACCTCAAAATACTAGGTCAACATGTTCTTGTAAATTACTTCTGGCTGGCTATGAATAAAAAAAAATCCCACTTTTTAAAATGCAAATAACTTCAGACAGTTCAATTAATTATTTATTTATTTAAATAGTATTCCGTCTCACGACATAACTTGACGAACATATTTCCTAAAATTCACTCGGTCCATGGCAACCGTTCTCCAATTCCTCGAGCACCGCAGATCACGCTCCACTTGGTCTAACCATCTCGCAAAGATGATTCTTAACACTCGTCGCTCGAATACTCCGAGTGTACGCAAGTCCTCCTCGAGCAATATCCATGTTTCGTGCCCGTAGAGAATAACCAGTCTAATGAGCGTCATATACAGGTTACACTTCGTGCGAGGGCTAAGTCTTCTCGACCGCAGTTGCTTGTGGAGTCCATAGTAGGCACGACTTCCACTGATAATTCGCCGCCGGATCTCACGGCTGGTGTCATTGTCTGCGGTCCAGTGAGCCGAGATAGACAAAGTCTTCGACTATCTCCAGCTCGTCGCCGTCGATCGTGACCTTGGTATTACTGGACAAGTGGGTTCGGTCGGTCTCGGATCCGCAGGCCAGCATGTACTTCGTCTTGGACGTATTGATCATCAATCCTATCCTTCATGCTTCGCGTTTCAGTTTACGGTAGATCTCCTCCACCGCCGCAGATGATCTGCCGACTATATCAATGTCATCGGCAAAGCAGGTAAGTTGACTGGATCTGTTGAAAATCGTGCCCCGCATTTCGCCCACCGCTCGTCAATAACACCTTCTAGCGCCACGTTGAACATCATGCAGGATAGACCATCACCTTGTCGAAGCCCCCTGCGCGATTCGAATGAACTCGACAATTCACCCGAGATCCGCACACAGCACTGCGTTCCATCCATCGTCGCCTTGATCAGTCTGATCAGCTTCCCGGAAAAGCTCGTTAAGGTCGATCGTGTCGTATGCGGCTTTGAGGTCGATGAATAGATGGTGCGTAGGGACTTGGTGTTCCCGGCATTTTTGGAGGATTTGCCGTAGTGTGAAGATCTGGTCCGTCGTTGACCGTCCCTCCATGAAGCCGGCCAGATGACTTCCCACGAATCTGTTTGCTAGTGGCGTTAGGTGGCGGAGTAGGATTCGGGACAACACTTTGTAGGCGGCATTGAGGACAGTGAGCGCTCGATAGTTCTCACAGTCCAATTTGTCGCCCTTCTTGTAGATGGGGCATATTACCCTTCCACTCCTCTGGTAGCTGTTCTATGTCCCAGATCCGGACTAACGGGTGTTAAATAAAAAATGAGAATGTGTTTAATACTTTTCAGTAACTCAAATAAAAAGCGTAAAATTTTCTTTCTCCAAGAAAATTGCTCTTTGGGCTCCCTAGAAACAGTAGGCGTGTTTGGTTTTGCTAATTTGAATTTAGTCAAAGCCAAGATGACGTCGCAACAGCACGTGCTCCGCAAACGCATTGTACGGTTCTACGAAACGCATTTCCAGCAAGGAAAAAAGTTCACGGTGGCACATTTTAAGGAAGAAAGTGTACCTGTCAGTACGGTATATCGTATCCTGGGTTCCCTAAACGTATAGCAGAAGGTCGGAAGTGGTCGTCCGGTGACGATAATGACGAAACGGAGGAAGACATCGTTAAAGAAGCTGTTTGACAACAAGGACGCAACCAGCCTGCGTGACGCCGGTCGGAAATATGGCTGCTCCCACGTATTGATCCATCGTACCCTCAAGATGGAAGGAATCGTCTGCAGGAAGAAGACGAGGTCGCCGGAGTACACGGAGGAGCAGATTGAGACGGTTAAATCACAGTGTCGGTGGATGACCAAAAAATACCGCGGGACGTCATTTGTTCTGGATGACGAAAGCTATTTTCCGCTGTCCAAAACGCATATTCCAGGAAATGATAATTACTACTCCAGCGACAAGTCATCCACACCGCCTGAAGTGAAATACAAGTTCAAGCACAAGTTTGAACAAAGGTTAAGTTGTACATCGCCATTTCCGACCGGGGCATTTCAAAGCCTTGGTTTAAGCCGAGCGGTCTGACAATCAACCAACAAATCTATATCAAGAAGAGTGCCTCGATAAAATCCTGCTGCCGTTCCTGAACGAGCATCACGCGGATGGGAAGTACGTCTTTTGGCCGGACAAGGCGTCTTCCCATTACGCCAAGAAGACGCTGGCGTATCTTGAGGAGAAAAAGATACCGTTCGTGCCGAAAGATCGTAACCCAACAAACTGGCCCCAGTGCCGCCCAATAGAGGATTTCTTTGGCTCACTCAGTGCCCTAGTGTATAAAAACAATTGGAGGGCCAAGGACACGAAGCAACTGACTACAAGAATCCGGAATTGTATCCGGAAAATGGACGTAAGTGCCGTACAACGTTCTTGTGAGAGCATCGCGACAAAGTTGCGTCGAACATCAGACCACGGCCCTTACGGCGATGTACCTCCCCCCACCGTCTTCATCTCCTGCGTGTGCGCCGTTCAGGTGTTCATCGAAGTGCTGCTTCCACCTTTTGATCACCTCACGATTGTCCGTCAGGATGCCCCCGTCCTTAGCCCGGCACATTTCGGCTTGCGGCACGAAGCCTTTGCGGGATGCGTTGAGTTTCTGATAGAACTTTCGTCTTTCTTGGGAACGATGCAGCTGCTCGAGCTCCTCCTCCTCCAGGCGGCGCTTTTTCTCCTGGAAAATTCGGACTCGCTGCATCTTCCGCTGTCGGTGATTTTCCACATTTCGGTGGGTGCCTCTTTGCACTACTGCCGCCCGCGCGGCATTCTCTTCGTCCATCACGTTCCGTCGAGTTCGTTCCACATGCCCGATGACGTTCTCCGCAGTACCGTTGATGGCTGTCTTGACGGTATCCCAACAGTCCTCGAGAGGGGCTTCGTCAAGCTCGCCCTCTGCCGGCAGCGCTGCTTCGACCGAATGCGCGTAGTCAGCCGTGACCTCAGGTTGCTTCATTCGTGCTTTTTTTTTCAGGGATTTTCATCCTATTGAGAGCTTCAGTCGGGCGATATTTAACCGAGGCAGGCGCCGGTTTCGTATGTTGTTCACTACGGAGAGTTTTGGGCGCATCTTCACCATCACCAGAGCGTGATCTGACTCGATGTTGGCGCCTCGACAGGATCTGACGTTGATGATGTCCGAGAAGTGCCAGCTGTCAATCAAAACGTGGTCGATCTGTGATTGCGTTTGGTACGGTGATCTCCAGGTGTACTTGTGTGGGAGGCGGTGCTGGAAAAAGGTACTACCTACGGCCATTCGTTTGGAGGCGCTGAAATCAATAAGTTTGAGGCCGTTTTCGTTGGTCAGCTGGTGTGCACTGAACCTTCCAATTGTCGGTTTGAATTCCTCCTCCTGGCCGACCTGAGCATTGAAATCCCCGATGACGATCTTGATATCATGTTTTGGGCAACGGTCGTTTTCACGCTCCAGCTGCGCGTAAAATTCGTCTTTTTCGTCACCGGTACTTCCAAGGTGAGGGATGTGCACGTTGATGATGCTGATGTTGAAGAACCGGCCCTTGATTCTCAATCGGCACATTCGTGAGTTGATCGGCCACCACCCGATCACGCGCTTTTGCATCTTTCCCATCACTATAAAAGCTGTTCCAAGCTCGTGTGTGTTGCCGCAGCTCTGGTAGATGGCACGACCATCTGGATACGTTCGTACCGTGGAGCCCTTCCAGCATACCTCCTGCAGCGCTACGATGTCGAATTTGCGTTCAATTCGTTGGAGAGCACGTGGGTACTGCCCACAAAATTTAGAGATCGGCAGTTCCATGTTCCAAGTTTCCAATCGCTAGTCCCTTTTCGTCGCGTGGGTCTTTGCCGATTTCCATCCGAAATTTGTTGTTCGTTGTTCGTTGCTTATGTTTTTTGTAGTCACGGGCTCGCAAGGCCCGCAGCTAACCCCACTATCTCGCAGGAGGACCGTCGTGATGTTGCTGTTTTGGGTCCCGAACACCACCAGGACGTTGTTGCACTCCGCACGCCGCCCCTGACATGGAGAACAGACGCGTACGAAGCCCCCTGACTCAGTCTGCATGCGACCAAAGCATCCACCGGGGTTGGGTACCCGATCTCCGCTAAGGTTGCTCGCACCCCAGCTAGCACCACGGGGAGGTAGAGAATCGGAGTTGCAGACAAGAGGTGATATGACCACTACCCGAAGGTTGGGTGTATGGGGTCTCGAGTTGCTTGCACACTGTCTACCGTTCATTAGCCAGTCGCTATTAATCGATTTTTCTTTTAATATGAGTGTTTTAAAGCTTTAATTATGACAATATTCCATCTGAAGAACGCATTTCGATTAGAATAATAAAACGCGCATCTAAGCGTTGATCATTCATGTATTTTTCGTAATTGACTCGTGAGAAGCTTATTTTTGAAACTCAATACCTATATTGATTCGTAATCTTTATCTATATGGGACCTTGAAATGAATTATTTGTCATATTTAAAGAGACTTAAGAAATTGGTGCAAAACTGGGCTTCCATGTTCCTTCCTAACAAAATTTCTTATAATTCCATACAAATTTCAGGCTCATTGCGTCTTCCGTGGTTCGATTCCCCAAGTTTAGCATTGGACTTTGTGCTAGGCCTAGGATCAAGTTTAGCTTGCAAATTATAAGATTTTTGTAAGTCGGAAGATTGGGACCCTCTAGGGTTCATTTGCTAACTTTCAATAGATCGAAAGCTTTTGAAATTATCATTGTTTTCACCAATTTTTGCAATTAAATATTCAAAATAGATTCCGAAACACATTTCAACGCTTTTTCGAATAAGTTTTTCCTAGAATTTGTTTTTATTAATACTATTCACGTGATAGCACAAATAAATTTCGAATAAAAATGATGTACGCAGTGCTGCAAACCTTATCTGCTTCTATGGACCTTTGTAACATGATGCCAACTAGGTTGGCCATTTGACCCCTATTGGCCGTCTTATTATCTGCTTTTTAAAGCGCCACCTATTGGTCCCTAGAAGTACTACTGGTCGTGAAAGTTATTTTCTGAGTTCCGCATAAGATCTCATTCATTTTTTCTGACGTTAACTAAGAAGGCAAAAGATGGGCATGTTAGTGGGAAATGGTTTTTCAAGGTCATGATTCCTCCCAGATTTTGTAAGGGAGAAGAGAGTAGCCCCCATTTAGAGTAGGGATCATGAGTAAAGAGAGATGTATTTTCCGTAGCAGCCGATACTCTAGGGTATTGTTTGACGCAATTGGGTCCTTTTTCAATTTTTGGAACACCGTCAACCAGACAACTGGTAGTTCCAAATTAGTGGTGCTGTGAGAGTGAACTAGGTTATCCTTTGTAAGTCATACATGTGACTTTCTTTTTATAAAGCGAAACTTAAAACCTTGAAGCTATTTTCTAGGTTTCCGAAAGTAGTCAGTTAACCACAAGTGTATAAAACTCTAAGTGAAAGTCAGCTATTTAAATAGAGTACTGTGAGTTAAAAGTTTTACATCTAATAAAATGTAAATTAACATTTCGCTTAAATAACTAGATACAGCTCAGAAAAGGATAGCCAGACGCACCATTTTAAGCTAGCAATATTGTGGAATACGAATCACTGGTATGATTATTTTGGCGATAATTAGGGAGAAATTCATGAATTTAATTATTAATTCGGGTGTTGAACAGGAAGTTCCTACTGTTCAACGTGGGTGTGCACGTGGAGGCACAATACCCCTTCTTTTGTTGAATGAAAACTACACAATTGCCATCGACGTTCTGCAACTGGTTACCCTATCCGTTGAAAGGGAAATCCTCGGAACTCATTGGTTCTCGCAGACGAATTAACGTGAGACTCAGCCTAAAGTGAACGAATTTCCCGCGTTATTTCCGGTCTCAGTAGGCGCTCCTCGTGAGATCGATCGGCCATTGCTACTACCGCTACCGCATGGGCGGTGTCGGAATTATTGGCATCGTCAAGTCACTCGAGCTTCTCGCCGAATTGTGCCCGAACGGCCGGTTTGCGTCGCAGCTGTGGAAAAACATCGCCATCAAACTTAACCGTTCTCGACCTCACCGAGAATTAAACATCGAACCACGTGGTTACCAGATTTCTCAAAAGGAAGCAGACGAATAAGAACAGGTGTGTTAGCATGTAAGTTGAACCTATGTACATGAGACATTACGTGACGTCACGATTAGGCAGGATGCTATTTGGTCAGACCAATATAAATTTTGTAAAACTATCTGCCTGTTTGGTCTACTAGAAAGACGGTTGACGAATCTTTCAAGGGGGTTTTTGCTTTGATTATTTCAAAAATTGCACCGCTGTGGAGATTGCATCTTGATTTATTCCCGGGTGAAGTTTTAGGACCCTTTGAGGTTTTGTTGGAAGAGCTGAACGTGTATTGAGTGTGTTAGAACAAATTTCTACCGCCCTGAGAGGGAGGCTTAAGCCGGGCACCCTGAAAACACGCACCCGCAGCCCTTCTATACTGAGGGTGGCGCTTAAGCTGCGGAGTGTTAACAGATTCAGTTGTTACACGTTTTAGATTCAATGCACATATTTTGTTGGGAATGAATTAATCTTTTCCATCACCAAATCATATTGTTTGTTGAGTTTCTAAGCATTTTTAGTAAATTGAGCATTAATTTCAATATTATAGTTTGTTTTATTTCATGTAGCTAACCATAAAATTTCGTGAAGACACAACGCTTTGCAATACCGCGTTTTAAAAAAATGGCGCGTTGTGACGTCACGAAACTCGATCGCTCTAAAATCAATTGAAATCAAAATTCGAAAAACTCAAAAACAGTGATTTGTTGGTTGTAATGAATTGATACTTTTCTGAAATTTTCATAAAATTTGATCGTATAGAAAATCAGAAAAATACGGGTTTGTAAAAAAACAGAAAAGTGGAAAAAGTGGCAATCAACTCGAAGAATTCAACAGTTTTGGGATATTTTGCCATACCAACGCACAGTGGGGTTTTCGATCCAAAAAAGGTACCCAATTCAGGCAAGAACGCCTCGCATGAAAAACCAACCATACATTATGTAAAAAAAACACGAGGAATCGAATGGTCTATACCGTTTTCTGATAAAATGACTCTAAACGTCTCATTTGCCTAATTTCCCCTATTTTTTTGGGTGTTAAGTTATAATTCCGATTGTAGCCATCTACCTTGCAACAAAAAAGTCATACAAACCTTATTTATTTATGTAAAAATGTCTGCTGCATCGATTGGTGTACTCCATTTTTTATTTTAACTACGACAAGTGGCTCATTTTGCCTCTTTTCCCCTAAATTTAGGATTTTTTTCAAAGAAATGCAGTCAAACAAAGTTTAATCCAACAATTTTTCATCATGAATGATCATTTTTGGTAGATTAATTCATATCCTAAATAATCGCGTCACTTTGTTGTACTATAATGAATATAAATGGCTTAATATCCCCAATTTCCCCTAGCTTATTCAATTTATGCATAATTTTCGCTGTAACAATCGAGCGATTCACATACCTAATGCAAAAACCATGTGATCTAGTGTAAAATTTGTCGCTGAATCGAGTGGTGCACACTGCTTAATGTGGCTTATGAGAATAGCCGCAATCACCCCAATTTCCCCTAAAATTGAGCGATATGTGGAAAAAAATCATTATAACAAATGACAATGCATCATAAAATGCACAAAAATGATTGAAACAGGTGTAAAATTTATTGCTGAATCGAATGATGTACACCGCTTTGCGTTAAGTTGACGAGAAGAGCCTCAATCACCCCAATTTCCCCTAGATTCATTAAATTTGTTTGAAAAATACATTGTTACAAACGAGAATTTAATTTAACAGATACAAAAAAAAAATTGAATCGGGTGTAAAACATATTGATGAATCAAATGATATACACCGCTAAACGTGAAGTTGACGAGAAAAGCCACAACCAGTCCGATTTCCCCTAAATTTATGCAGTTTCTTAGAAAAAAAACATTGTAAAAAACGAAAATGCAAATGAACATATGAGAAAAACATTGAACCAGATGAAAAACTCATTGCTGAATCGAATGAAGAACACCGCTTAGCACTGAGTTGACAAAAAAGCCTCATTTTCCCCAATTTATCTTAAATTCATTGATAAACTCATTGAATATGAACCAAAAAATTCGAGAAATGAGAATGCATCGGAAAGGGTACAAAAACATAAAAACATATGTGAAACTAACTGTTGAATAAAATAATGGACACCGCTTAAATTCTGTTAATGAATGAAGTCCTAATTGTCTCAATTTCCCCTAAATACTTGCAATTCAAAAAAAAATCTTGTAACTTTCGAGAATTCATCAGAAAGTGCACAGAAACAATTGAACCATGTGGAAAACATATTGTTTAACAGAATGATGTACACTGCTAAACGTTAAGTTGACGAAAAGGCCTGAATCACCCCCTTTTCCCTAAATTTGAACGATATTTTGTTGAATTGATAATTGATATTGGTTTAAACATGATGAGGCTCTTTTCATCGATTCGACAGTTAAACTCAGATCGATCCCATTTATTACAAGACCTTTTTGTTTGTTACTTTTTGTTTTCCAAGAAACTGCATAAATTTAGGGGAAAGCGAGGTGGTTGTGGCTCTTCTCGTCAACTTAACGCTTAGCGGTGTACATCATTTGATTCAGCAATAAGTTTTACACCCGATTCACTCCCGATTTGACGTAGAATTACGTCTTACGGCAACATTATAGGGGGGCAAATTGAAATTCGTGAACGGATCTCGCGTCACGAAAAACGCCTCTTTCACAGACATCTTTTCCGCATAACATTTTGGGTCGGCTATGTGTTGGTACACCAATACTAATTGAGCGCAAATACGGATTTCAACTGCATTGACAATAAACTTATTACAACGACAATATCGCCAAAACGGTATTTGCTTTGTGCGGGGACCCCATTCAAACGCGATCATTTGAAAATCTGTAAATATTTATTTATTCATTCTCTCTGGTCCTAATTGCACCCATGGCTTATTTTGCAGCATTGCTTCAAAGATAAATGGCTGAAAAGCTTGTTGACCGAGAAGAATACATGGCAAGCAAGCTCGTGCGAGAGCCGAAGTTAACCCAGCAACAACGAAAACCACCCGAGAAAAAAACCACTCGCGTCGAACAAAAGCTGCATGAGGAAAAAGTTGATAAAAGACGTGACGGCAAGATTAGCAAGCTCATTCTGTTGTTGAACCTTTTCCCGAGTGCCCGAAACCGACCAATTTACGTCCGACCCTCTTCGTTGCTGCTGTTGCTGGTATCTACATATAAAGTTCTGATACTGTTCCTGCCGCTCCAACCCCGGCCAAGGCTTGGCTCTTGCTAGTAACTAGCAAAATTCCAGTAACTGTTGCTGCTGCGGCTGGCCTGGCAGCGGCGCCTTATATTGCTGCTGTTGTCCGGCCTATACCAGCCCGGATTTTTTAAGCAAATCCAAAAATTCGGTTGTTGCATGGGGCGGCTAATGGTAGCATGGTATTACGCCGCATGCAGATTGAGATACAAACAGTGCTATTCACGCCTACTACGCAGATGAAGAAAAATAGTTAACATGGTTCTATATTGTCATATTTGCTTCGTAATTCTACGTTAATCTGGTGGTCATGTCTTATACACAACCTCTTCAACTTTTTTTGTATCTGTTAAATTAAATTCTCGTTTGTAACAATGTATTTTTCAAACAAATTTAATGAATCTAGGGGAAATTGGGGTGATTGAGGCTCTTCTCGTCAACTTAACGCTAAGCGATGTACATCATTCGATTCAGCAATAAATTTTACAAATGTTTCAATCATTTTTCTGCATTTTATGATACATTGTCATTTGTTATAATGATTTTTTTCCACATATCGCTCGATTTTAGGGGAAATCGGGGTGATTGCGGCCATTCTCGTAAGCTGAGCACTAAGCGGTGTACACCACTCAATTCAGCGACAAATTTTACACTAAATCACTTGGTTTTTGCATTTGGTATGTGAATCGCTCGATTGTTACAGTGAAACTTATGCATAAAGAGCTATGGGAGGTTGGGGATATTTAGCCATTTATATTCATTCTAGTACAAAAAAGTGATGCGGTTAGCGCCATTTATATTCATTCTGGTACAAAAAAGTGATGCGGTTAAATCTACCAAAAATGATAATTCATGATGAAAAACTTTTGGATTACACTTTGTTTGACTGCATTTCTTTGAAAAAAATCTTAAATTTAGGGGAAAAGAGGCTAAATGAGCCACTTGTTGTAGTAGAAACAAAAATTGGAGTACACCAATCGATTCAGCTGACATTTTTACATAAATAAGTATGGTTTGTATGACTTTTTTGTTGCAAGGTAGATGGCTACAATCGGAATTATAACTTTACACCCAAAAAATAGGGGAAATCGGGCAAAATGAGACGTTAAGAGTCATTTTATCAGAAAGCGGTGTAGACCATTCGATTCCTCGTGTTTTTTTACATAAAGAATGGTTGTTTTTTCATGCAAGGCGTTCTTGCCTGAATTGGGTATCTTTTTTGGCTCGAAAATCCCCACTGTGCAACGTAGTGACTTAACTGTTCCAAATTCTCTCTTATAAAACCTTTGACTTCAATCAAACATTGACTAAAAAGTTGATTATACCGTTACTGATGATGGAACTGCTGCTTCTGATCACGATGATTGGTTCTTCCGTTTGAATCCTTTGTCAAATTGGCGGTTTTGCGGTTTGTCCATGCAAACATCTTGCCCATCTTCCCTCCCTCACGTACTGCTGCAGTCAATCTAAGGAAGGAATTGGCAAAATCGCTCAAGCTCTGCCGCCTGCACAAAGTTCATGATTGATGGTACTATTATTCAAACAACCTCTCAACTTTCCATTACAATTGAATTCAATTTCTGAAGCTTCAATTCAATTATACAATCAGCTATCTGTACCTATACTTTTTTTTTGAGGAAACACTCTGAATAGATAGCATTTGGATCATTCTGGGGCACAAAAAAGTAAAATTGAAAAGAAGGAAAAACTTTACCCGAAAGCTCGGGCCTTATCGCTGATGAAAACTCACGGTGAGGATTCATTCTTTGGCAACATCATCATCACCATCCTCCTGCTGCCGTCTAATAGGTGAGAGGATCCGATTGGTAAACGAAAATTTGTAAACTTTTTTCCCTCCACTCGCTCGCTTTTCATATTTCCGAATAGGTCTCGGGAAAAAAATCACTGCTGCTGCTACTGCTAATCCATCAACTTTCGGTTTGCCAGCCGAGGGGAAAAATAGCAAATTAAGAAAGCTGCTGATTATGAAAGTTAATTTGATTCGAAAAGTTTGCCTTCGATTGGCTTTTCGAGAGGCAAATTTTTCTTTGTCATTGAATAACACTTGCGCTCTTAATCGTTTGAAAAGAATAATGTCTCCATTTCTTAAATAGAATAGCAATCGTTATGATTAATGTGACAATTTAAAAAAATATAACTAAAATCCGAAGAAAAAACCTAATTGAATCACTTTTAATGTGAGGAAACAATCAAGATAAGAAATCCAATTTCGATCGACTAACGAGTTATGAGGGCAAAGTGGTGAATAAAATCTTTAAATTATGGACCAGGACGTCGTCTTCGTCTTCCTTTTTCGGACTTGGGGAAAATTCCCGAAGCCAAGCTCGATCACATAATCAAGGCAAATAAGAAAAAGAGAAAAGCATGAAAAAAACCACCGATTCTCACAGTTCATTCCACATTCCAATCAGGCGTTTTCGAGGCGGGCGCTTAATCGACTGCAGCAAATTCCCGCTTCCGGGCACAACTGCCAGTGTCTGTCGGTCTGTCTGTAAATTTGTGCGCTAGATGCGGGAGGAACGAGCAGGAATTTGTTTGAAGTTTACCCGGAACGAACGGGGCGCAGTTGGAATAATTTCAAGTTCATCGAAATCGTCTTCGGCACAAGTTTACATCACTGTGATGGAGAGACCTCGATGTAAAAACATGAATGAGGATAGTCTACCCATTAGCAAAGTTACCATAGCACATTTAAAATATAAAATGATACAAGTTTTGGAAGTATTGTTCTGCAAAAAAGTAATAATTTTCGAATCAGAGATAAACGTGGAAAAACTGTCTTCTACAGGATGATCAAAATGTTGACTAAAGAAGGTAGCAAAAATATTTCATAAATACTCTAAAGCAGGGATGAGCAAAACGCGACCCGTGTGCCGCATTAGGCTTTTCATACACTCTTTAAGCTATTTCTTGACTTTTTACGGTAGAAAGTCAGTTATCGTGAAATCGATTTTTTTTATTTAATTTACAACTTATCGCAACGATTGTCGATTTTCATAAAACACGCGTACATACCAAACATAAATATGATAAGTCAATGACTCCATCAAAGTGTATAAAACTTGATTGCAGTTGGATTTTCCTCAAAATAATTCCGATTGGAAGATTTTTTTTCTAGCATTTTCATCATTTTTTATCAATTTTTAAAGCTTTAAGTGCAATATTGTGCATCATTGGAGATGTTTTTATTCAGATTTTCATTATTTTTTAATAAGCATTTTGAAATACTAAATCCATTAAAGTAGATTACAGTCGCCCACAGGCATTTCTAAGAACAGTTGTTAAGTGATTTTTCCACATTTCAAGTAAAAATAAAGTTGTATTATGCTTGTATGTAAGTTTTAAAAATGCTTAGCAGATTTTCTGTTTATGAAAATTTAACATTGCATAAAATTCAGCAAAAGGCTAGTTCCGTTAGCACTCAAATGCTGACAAAAAATTTAAACCCTTGACAAGCGATACACTTCCGCTCTTGAGTATTGATGGATATGACTCTTCTTCTTTGATTATGAAGCTTAGATGAGCCATCTTTGATTTTTTTTATCGACATGACTGAGTATCAATGACGCTATCGAAAATTCTGAGTTCATTGCGAAACAATATTTGTAATTATGTGATTTAATTTGTACATTCTTTGGTGATTATCTGTGATGCTATTTTAGTTAATTTTATCCAAAAATAACTCCAATTGAGTCATTTTACTAGATAATATGCAATTCACAATAACAATGTTATAAGATTTACATGAATGAGTATAAGAATTCCTATCTAGATGCTATCTCAGTGTTACGAAATTCAAATCTATGAAATCTGTTGAACAATTCTAAAGTCATGAATGTACTGTAACTTTGCTTAAAAATCTTTGAAATTGTGGATTTTCCTGTGTTTTCTACAACCTTACACAGCATCGGAAAAAAAAATGCTTTTATACGGATTTTAAATTGAAAAAAAGTTTTTTCATCGGTTCCAGGAAAACAAATTCTGAGCTTCTAGGTAAAAATTTGAGTGTGGAAAGACAAAAATACACACAGACAGAAGAAATTTTCATCAGTTTATTCCAATGACGATTTAACGTCCAACACTGGAAAGAAAAAAAAACTCTCAGATGGTTTTAAATAAATAAATAATAGTACAAAGGCCTTGTAAATTTTGTTTTGGATTAAAAAAAGTGAAGCGAATTCTGTCTTTGCAAAATTGAACAAACAGCGTTATTTTAATGTTTTAAAAAAAAAAGCCGAGAGTAAAGAAAAATTTGAATTCATTTTGGGACGGACGGTTAAAATTCTGTGTCTTATTGAATTTCCTTTGTTTGAATGAATTTGTCGCCTTTAACATGAAATAATTTTTTTGATCATTTTTTCTTAGTCCAAAAGTAGGCATTTGGTTTAAAAAAACCCTTTTTTCAAAAATTCAGCCGACTCCCCTTCTTATATCAGATGTTCCCAAAGAAGTTCAATTCACTAATCACTAATCACTAATCGTACTTCCATAGCCAGAACTTATGTCTGAGTCCCAAAGAACAATGAATGAATTATTGTTCTTCTTGTCTTTGTTCATGTTTTCAATCATTTTAACATAAAAACATTGAAACGATCAAAAACACAAAATGGTTGGGCCTACCATGGAGCAGAGAACGCAGAGACAACCGGAACACCGGATCAGGAAGAAACCACCAGTACCATACGTTTCAAATGGGCAATATCCAATAAATAGGACCATTCTTCAACGGCTGGAAATGATTTATTTTGTACAAAGAAATCACAAAACTCAAGAATAAAAAGCATTTTGGAGATGTTGATGTTCAAATAAAAGAAAACTGAAATTCTAAGTTCAATTTTTGATCGTTGAACTGTTTTGGATTTCAGTGTACAATCATTTCGGGCCTTTACATTTAGCGCCTTTACTCGCTTTGAAAATAAAAAAGAGAGACAGAAAATTTTAGAAGACATAAAGCCAACATCAACCACTCGCCATGAACCCATCAAGATTAGATTTTCTCATTTTTTTTCTAGTCCCCCACTTTTACCTGCATTTCTTCAGCTAAAATCATTTGCTATATTTTTCAATCCAATTAGCCAAATTGTCACGTAGCTTTGCACAGTTAGCGCAGCCTTTTCTTTTTCACTCCAATGAACTAAGCTTTGTTGCAAATTTTTCACTCAAACTCTAATAATTGCGGAAACCACGCCAATGAAGCTTCGAAAATTCCCTACACTAAAAAGCTCAGCAAAACGCATGCATTTTTAAAATTCAGTTATACACTCGACACCAGCATTAGCACGTACACAACAAAAATACCCTCATCATCCTCCCCCAAGCACCAACAATAAACAAATTGAATCAACCATTGAACAAAATATTTTTTACATGTTTGTTGCTCAACCGATTCAAGTTTGCTAGTTTTAATTAGCGCTAACACCATCATGACCAGCAGGAACACACAAATTTACACTTGTTCTACCAAAAATACTTATCGAAAAAATAACGATGGCCATTTGTAAATATTTCAATTTTTCAACTTTTCTATTTTTTTGCACTTTCAACTTCCCGTTTTCTCTCTTCATATTAAAAGACTTCATCTCCATAGGATTTTTTACAACTACACCAACGAGCATCGCAAAAAAAATAATAATATTCGACCGTCTTTCTTGAGGAACTTCTCATTCCTCTAAAGGAAAAAAAAATTTCGAGGAATAACGAAGCAAAACGCGACCGTGAAAATAAACGCGACCGCACTCGAGCAAGGCCAACTCAGTTCCCCAGATGTTCCCAAAGAAGTTCAATGATACAAAAACATTAAATTATTCACTAAATTTCTCAAAAATTGTGCACTTAATCAAATTCGGCTGGTGTTGCCCTCTTTATATAAAAAGTGTTTATTTTCATAAAAAAAAGATCAAATAAATCTAACATAAATTTGTTTCATTTTTCCTGTTTAATTTTTTTTGCGTTTTAAATTTGTCACAATTTGATAAAAAGATTTAAATTTGTTACAACTGTATATTAAGGTTTTATTTGAATAATTCCTTTCAATTATTCATGAAACATTCCAAATTATTAATGTTATTTTCAATGCAGCCTGTCGAAAAGATTTCAAATTCAAAATAGTATGCTGGTTTCAAAGGTTTCTCACCCCTGCGCTAAAGCAGATAAAAAAATCCTTCCATTTATGGTTAAGATTTATGTTGTACGAAGCACCAATTTATCAATTAATTCAAATGGATTTTGCAGTGTCCCTGTCTGTGTCGCTAATTATTTGCTTATTTAGATTTTTAGTTTCACGTATTTCATTTTTCGCTTTTTCGGTTTTTGGATATAATTCAAGCAACAAATTTTTTTTGGGAACTTAGTTCGTTTAATTTTTTTTCTTTTTTACAATCATTGTCATTGTTATTTGTTAAATAATGTTTTTGGAAAGAATCTGAATTTCCTTTTAGAAAATCAACTGTAGAGTTTGATTGATAAATTTCAATACTTTTTATTTCTTTATAAATATTAAAAATGATTACTAAACAATAAAGTTTTATCAATAAAAATTAGTTCTATTGAATGTATTTTCGGATTAACAAGAGATGATGCGAATAGAGATTCGAACATTACACAGTAGAGTGCCCCAAATTACCCGACTTTTGAAAAAGTTATGCGCTGCAGGCTAAAGTTGATCCTAGACCTAGACAAGATCTCATGCCAAATTTGGGCCAGATCGGATCACGGGAAGGGGTCGTTCAACGAACCCGAAGTTTGTATGGGATTTTGAGACATTTTTGTCGTGATTTTAAGAAACTCAATTCAGAGATTCACCTAAACACGTCTGTCGCTCGCAAGAATAGATCAATGACTGACTTTGTTTTGTTTATTTGTCAAGTGCTGTCAAAATGGCAAATGTTCTCATAGAAATTTATTTTATTTTATTCATCTACACACTATTAATTTTTTGGTGTAAATTTATGTCAAATTGGATGCACAAAATTGAAGCATCACTTTTGACATAAAATTACACTGGAGAAAACAGAAACGCTTGAAGCCATAAGTTGTAAGACTTAAATTTTATGACAAATTCGACACAATATTAAATCATCGATGATGTAAATTTATGTGAAATTGGACGCACACAAGTGAAGCATCTTTTTTGACATACCTTTATATCATTTCAATAGTTACATTGCGTTGTGTAACGTTCGATCTTTTCTAAATCTAAAAACTATTAATTTTTTGGTGTTAATTTATGTCAAATTGGATGCACAAAAATGAAGGATCACATTTGAAATAAAATAAAACCAGACAAGAAGCCATAAATTCTTGAAGACAAAAAATTAGACCATAACTGTTGTAATTTTATGTCAAACTTGATGCACATATACAAAACATCACTTTTCACATAAAATTACAGTGTCCTTGACATAAAACAAGAGAGTTATAAATTTAAACAAAAAGACATACATTTAAAGACAGAAATTCAGGGGTTTTTATCAGAGATAATATTAATGCTTTTTATCCACATAACTTTGTACTGTAATTGAAGTTTATTTGATTGATTTAACATCTTTACTTAAGTCAAACTATCTAAAAGAAATATGTTAACAATTGTTTTTTGTTTTTGTTTGTTTTTTTTAAGTGCAAACAGCTGTCGTTATTTTAAATTTGAACCCATCACTCTCGCTAGTATGGGGTAAAAACAACTACGGAAGTTTCAAAAACTGCATTGCCTTTTAATGCCTGTTCGAACGGTTGATAGAAAACTGCAAGAGAATCAAAAAGATAAAGTTTATAATAAATATGAATGGTAATAAGTTTAGTTAAATATTTTATGACATCCAGCTTCAAAAACTTGTTTTATTTTTTTCTCTTCCGACATTATTAAATATATTATCGATAATCGAGTTCATTTTGCTGTTAAGGTTTATTTGACAATAATTCTTATTGACAAATTCAGCTGCAGGTCTAATATACATACATAGGTACATTTCAATGAAATAACAAAACTGCCTTCACATATGCAACGATAAGTTTCATTATACTGCTCTGAAAAACATAAGTTCTTTACATTATCGTTGCATATGTTAAGGCGATTTTCTTCATCACATGCCATATTTGCTTTACATTGCAATTTAAAGCGCCCTTATTTATACAACCCATATGACTTATCGACATATCACAGCAGTGTAGATCAGGGATGAGCAAACCGCGGCCATCGAGACATGTTTGGGCGACCCGTGAAGTTTTTATAAAATCGAACTTATTACACCTTCTTTCCTACAATAGATTTTCAATCATCATAAAATACTGATCCATACAGAGAATTTAAACAGTTTAAATCGTTTGCGAAATTCAAATTATGTATTCAAAAAACCAAGATTAAGTGATGTACCTATTCAGTTTCGGTTAGTAGTAGAACGATGTGTAATTTCTGATTACATTAAACACCCGAATTCATTTAATTTTCCCATTAATTATTCGCGATAAAATATGACGTGAGGCACAGCACGATTAATAAATTTCAATAAGAATTCAAATTCAAAGTGGTCCGTTGCTTCAACAGGTTGCTTATCCCTGGATTTGGGCGATCAGTTTGTAATCATTTGGTTGATGTATTGCAAGTTATTGTCGAATAAGCTAAGTTTAAATCTAGTAGTCCGAATAATCTAAAAAGCTGATTCAGCTCACTATAACTGAAAATAATGTCTCAAACTGATTTTTTCTGGTTGAACTGGTTAAATAACTTAAAACAAACATTTTGTTGAATGCATCCCGTTTACTGAGCTCATGGACTAAAACAACTTAAAACACTAGAAAGTAATAAATCACCAGTTACCATCGAAAAAAAATGGAATTGAATAGAATATGGAACAAAATATATAGTTAAAACGTGCTTACCCGTGATGAAATTGACGTCCGCTGTTGCACTGCATTTGGGGGGCATTGGCGGTGGGTTTTATAAACGGTAGCTTACTAAGTCGGTCATCAAAATAAAAAATAACTTCCGACTGAGATAGATGGATTGCTGCCTAAGTACCAGATGTATTCTTCCAACTTAGTGATGACCTCAAAACTGATATCTGCATGGTCTGGTCATCTACCGAAACAATCCCCTTTTTTGGCCGGTGCAACGTAAAAATCTAAAAACAAAATTTAATTTTAAATCTTTCTTCCAAATCCATTTAAATTCTTTGAAACTCTTGGAGTCCTACTTGCCTGGCAAAGTCGACTAGCTGACCTGCTCCGACGAAAACATGTACACCAACTAAGAACTATTATATCCAACCATCCGGTCATCCTTCCGTCTGATGTCGAACTGTAGTGATCGAGTTTCGGCAAAATCTCAGAGTTTCTCCAAGGACATGGTTTCACAGCACTAGTATATATCAGAAAAGACAAATTGATGATTTTAAAAATCAATTACCAAGCTTTTTGAATATTTTGAATTCACTTACCATTCGGATTCAGGACACTTATGCAGATCCTGGTGGAACCGACCCGTGTGCAATTTCCGGTTGCTTCCAAACTCCACTCGCCCGTGGCTAAATGAATAACTGAAAACGGTTGTTATTACAATTTCACCTTCTCGCGTACCAGATTTACCAGCCTTTCAAATGCTCCCCTATGGTTAATTGTTCCGGAAACATTAAGGGAATTCGATGGAATCGATTCAGGGAAGCTTTTCGCGATTTTTAGTATTTTTTACGGATTAGGTTTACCGAAAACTTGTTTTGTTTACATTCTACACTTGTCAACAGTTACACACTCCTATTTTTCCATCCGCAATTGCGTTTTAACGCACATAATTTTACACCATTCAAGACTTAATTTTGAGATGAAGATCTAGTTTTCACTTTCTTGACCTAATTTTAGCTACGCACATGAAATCTAGATGTAAAACGATGTAAAATCTGGTCCTATTCAATTTATGTCTAAAAAAAATAGGTGTTCAAGCGTTTCTGGCTCGTGTAATTTTATAAAATTTTTGGTGTGTACAGTGTTGCCGAATACAACTATTATTTTATTTTATTCCTAATTAAATTTGATTTATTTTCTGTATATTCTTCATCTCATCCCTACATTCCTTCTCACCTCTATTCTTAATTAAAACTTTTCACACATCAACATTTGTTTTTTTTCTTTAGTGCAAAATTTTATTTACCAAATATCCTCAATTTTTATTCCATATTCCACATCTTTATTCTCCATCCTACAAATTTTATTTAACTTTTGCTTTCCCTTCATCACATTTCCACATTCCTTCTCAACTCTATTCTCAATAGAATCTTTAATTTACCGACATTTGTTTTTTTTAAATAAAAAATTTTATATCCCAAATATCCCTCATCTCAATTCTACATTCCATTCTCTGCAAAAGCTTTTCAAATCTTTTTTTTTCTGCATATTCTTCATTTCATCCGAAAATATTCTTCACAAAAGCCTTCCCAATTTGTGCTTTCTCTGTCGCTTTGCTTTTATTTACCAGAGCCGGAACAATCCGCAAAGAAAACATTCTTAGCAACAGCTTTCTCAAACTGTGCTTTCCTTGTTACTCTGTCTCTGTTTTCAAGAGCCGGAATAATTCGATAGTATTCTAAGAAACAGCCTGCCCAACCAGAAGGCTTATTCAAAACAAACAATCAGCAGCAGCAGCCTTAAATATCTGCGCTTTTAACGGCAATTCCGTCTTATTTCCACCGGAAGGCCAAATCAAAACAATCAGCAGCAGCAGCCTTAAATATCTGCGCTTTTCAGGGGCAATTCCGTCTTATTTCCACCGGAAGGCCAAATCAAAACAATCAGCAGCAGCAGCCTTAAATATATGCACTTTTCAGGGGCAATTCCGTCTTATTTCCACCGGAAGGCCAAATCAAAACAATCAGCAGCAGCAGCCTTAAATATCTGCGCTTTTCAGGGGCAATTCCGTCTTATTTCCACCGGAAGCAGCAGCAGCCTTAAATATCCGCGCTTTTCTACCAACCACGCCATTGTCGTGATTTTACGAATCTCAATTCAGAGATTCACCTGAACACGTCTGTCGCTCGCAAGAATAGATCAATGACTGACTTTGTTTTGTTTATTTGTCAAGTGCTGTCAAAATAGCAAATGTTCTCATAGAAATTTATTTTATTTTATTCATCTACAGTGTTGCCGAATACAACTATTATTTTTTTTATTCCTAATTAAATTTGATTTATTTTCTGTATATTCTTCATCTCATCCCTACAATTTTGTTCGGGAGAAACATGAAAAACCAGTTTTTCATCAGTAACTTTGGTTTCTGTCTTCCGATTTTTTTTAAAAACGGGTTTTCTTAAATATTTCATCCGAAGACTGCATTTCGAAAAGAGATAAAATAGTTATTAGGCTACAAAAACGGGCTAACTTTTTTAACGGTGGTATTCAGCACTGTTAATGAGGCGTCAATATGTTCGACCGCCTCGACTTATTAACAGTGATGAATACCATCCTTAAAAAAGTTAGCTCATTTTTGAAGCCTAATAACTTTCTTATCTTAACTCTAATTGAATTGCAGTCTTGGGAAAAAATATTTTTCATAATTTAGGCTTCAAGAAAAACCGTTTTTGAAAGAAATCGGCCGACGGGAACCAAAGTAATTAATTAAAAACTGGTATTGCATGTTTCTTCCGAACAAAATGTCTCAAAATTCCATACAAACTTCAGGCTCGTTGAGCGACCCCTTCCCGTGATCCGATCTGGTCCAAATTTGGCATGAGATCTTGTACTAGGACTAGGATAAATTTCAGCCTGCAGCGCAAAACATTTCACAGGTTTTGAATTTCCCATACAAATTTGGGGCAGTCTATTACACAGTTTATCTTATCGGAAAATTTTTGCACAGATGGTTTAAACACCTATTCATAATTATCGAAAATTGAAATATATTAATGTTTTATCTCTGGCATTGCCGAAGAAAGTTCTCTAGTTAAGAATTTTCAAGATATCAAACTAATGAGCAACTCAGTTGAAAATAGCAAGAGATTTAGACTTATTCAGCTATTGAGACGCATGAGAAAATTGAATTCAAACAAAATTTATGATTGCTGAAATAACTCGTGGACCACGAGTCGTGATCTTTGAGATTAAGGAATAAGGATCTTCAATTTAGAATTCTAAATAAAAATAATAATATTCTATTGACGTCGTAGAGAACGGTTTTAATGTCTTAATGCCTTATAATTTTCAGCTCAACGGAAACAGCGTTATTTTCGTATACCCATAATGTCAACTTAGCCAATTTTTGGCTTATGAATAAATTTCTAACATAACTAGAATTTCGATCAAAATTACACATGAGAACAGTATTTTTTGTGCTATTGTCTAAATAACTATTTTAATAAGTGTTTAATTAAAATTTTCGACTGGTTCATTTCTAGTTTTGTTGATTGGTAGTGTTCATTTTTTTCATTTCCATTCGTTTGAATTAGAGGAGGCCATGATTCGTTGGCAAAGGACGCGTTCTATTTTCACTCCTTGTCGGGGAAAATTTTAGATTTTAATATTTAAGTGGTTAAGTTGATTCAAAACTAAAAAAAAAAAACTTTTAATATCGTACTTCCAAATATGTCAATCGTTAAAACTGATCGTAACAGTTTCTCTGGGCGAAGTAAAAACTTTAAGCATCGTTTTCCTTAGGCGCTGTGTAGAGCGGGAATCCCTCAAGAGCTGGCAGGAAATGTTTAACCGATCAACGACTATCAGGTCTCAAATATTATTTGGTGAGTTTTCTCCCATAATAATTATTAAAAGTAAATTTAAAAAGATAAATCATTTCTGGAAACTTCTCATGGAAATCTCCGAATTTTCAATTTATTTGA
Organism: Uranotaenia lowii; assembly: GCF_029784155.1. Classification (NCBI taxonomy): domain Eukaryota; kingdom Metazoa; phylum Arthropoda; class Insecta; order Diptera; family Culicidae; genus Uranotaenia; species Uranotaenia lowii. Next base: position 146,588,223 of record NC_073692.1, read on the forward strand.
GTCTCTTAGATTTTCAAGAAAAGTTAGCTAAAAAAAGGTTGTACTTTTCAGCATTATCTGGCTAACTTTTTTTTTTTCAAAACATTGTCCCTTCAATCAATTGATTTTGAATGGTTTTAATATATTTTTGTGTTTTCAAAGCTCATTTTCTTTTTCTGCTGGCTGTTCGTTAATTAAGGTTTTCACTTCTTTGTGACCCACGTGCGCGTGTGTGAAAACTTTTCGGAGTGCTGCGTTTAAAAAAAATCTGCGATAGTAAAGCTAAGTGCGTAGTGCGTTTGTGAGGTTGAAGTAGGAAAATGAATTTCAAAGAATTATTTGGTTCCGTTTTTAAGGAGTGAATTCGAAAAAAATGCAACACTTTGTATTGTGAATAACTTTTGAATGCATGGATGGAAATTGATGAAATTTTCTATGAAGCTACCTGTTAATATAATGTATCCTTGTACAAAATTTATGACAATCTGGACAAAATTTATGATGGTTATTGAAATAGCGTCCAAAACTAAAGTTAATTGACAAACTTTTTGAGCAGGATCGAGAGAAACCCTATAAAGTCCCAGTGGGAGACCCAAAACAGCGGGAAATCAACTATTCGACCAATATTTACAAAGTTAATAGTTTAAGAAGTCCAAGAGGACCCAATAGTGAGCTTAAATTTGAATACAAGGGAAGATTATTGATTCCATGAAGTGAGAGGGATGCGAGAGGTTTTTTTCAAGTTCAATATAAAAATGTGCATAGAGAAGGGGTTAAAATAGTCTTATTTTCCTGACTAGTTCATCTATCTGGTTATAAATAGGCTTGACTTCATTTCTTCACGGTAGAAAAGCTGCTCACCGGCAAAATAAACAAAATACGGAGGTAGAATCGTGCGCAAAATATTTCGGCTTCTTGTGAGGAGATATTTTGAAAAAATTCGTAACGGACAGCAAAATGAAGTCTTTATCGGTCGCTTGGCAGGTTCCCAACCATAAACTTTTCATTGACAAGTCTTGTGGAACAAGTCGTTCTGTGGAGCTGCAAATTATTAAATCTTTCATAAAGATTGACAAGATGAATGGCTAAAAATACAAAGAAGACTGCCTCCAAATGCGACCGTTTTCTCTGCAAAGCACTTCAATAGGTCCCACAAAGTTTATACTCTGTAAAAGTTGGATCTGGAATTGTACCATTACACAAAAACGGTGGTGGAGTGATAAAAAGTCAAATATTTGGTTTTTGTGTCGAAGGAGGACAATCGGCTACATTTGTTATAACTTCGACCCAATTCAAATTTTTGAGTTATCTTGAAAGTCAAACTCCAGGAAACAGCAAACCTAATAAAAAAGTCTTGATTTAAAAAAAAGGTGGTTTACAGTAGGTGGCCCACAAATTAAAGTCATTACCAGGTACCTCCGCTGCAAATTTCATAAACTAACATCCATGCATTCAAAACTGTTTTTAAACTGTTTTCGAATACACTCCTGAATAAGTACAGAACTTTGTCTAATGAATTTATTTATATTTACCATGAAATCTTTGGAAAGGGTAATGTTCTAAAGAATGCATGGATGTTACAATGACGTTGGTTTTTTTTTAAATTTTACTTTCCAAGAGCCAGAATTTTTTTTTGTGATGGCCCCGTAGGACCATTTGGGTCCTTCCTTCACCCCATACGCTTCTTTGGAAGTGGGAGGAACATTTTATCCTTAGGATAATTTTATATTAGTTTGAATTTTCTTATTCTGTACGACTTTTTTCGTCTTACTCCCGCGTATGTCTATCACCGTACAATTCTTTATCTGAATCCTCGTCAGATTTCAATCACTTTCATCATATGATTCATGTTAGGATTTGTCATATTTTTGAACAGTCTGTTTGATGTATTGTATTGCCATTTTCTTAAAAGTGTTTATGTTCACACTATTTTTGATGCGTGTCGGTAGGTTGTTGAACATTTGCAATCCGTTGTAGAAAAGAGAGCGTTTGCTCATCTCTTTTTTACTATTCGGCAGTCTGAAGTCTCGTGTTCTTCATGTGAATGTCGTGTTTGTAGTGATCTTTATTCTAATTATTTTTTTTATCGAAAACAAGCTTGCTTCAAACAGCCGTTCGCGTGAAAAGCCGTTAACAGAATGACGTTCAATTGGAAATCCTTTGCTCTCTCGCGATTATACGAGCAAAGAGTTTCTCTCTTTCGCTCAGTTACTAACTCGGATCTATATACCTTGACTCAAAACAGGTTTGTTCAAATGCTCAATATTTATATTTAGAACAATAAGTTTGTTCATTTTTATTGCATTCCGTTATTCCCTACATTGCCCTTCTCCTGTACACTCTTTTTCAATAAATTTTGTTCTTTAGTTTGAAAATGTTAAAGCTTCTCTTTTTTTTTTTTAAAAAGTTCGAGACACAATAATGAATTTTATACAAACATTCAAATTTTATTTATAATCATCGGATGCACACTCATAATATCCAAGGTTTTGGGCAAATCATCATGAATCAAGTTGGAAATTTCCATTTCGAAAATTCTTCGAATGAGCTCGAAGGATTTTAAAACTGTTGGCGTCTTATATAGCTTGCTCCGAATTTTCCAGAACCAAGTTGCTTGAACTATCAAGATCATTTCTCCGGATCTTCCAGGAACCTGTTCGACAAAACGGTATAATTTTCGCTGTCACTTTCCGGATCCTCTAAGATCAAGTCACGGACTTTAAAAAACTCGTAGAAGTAATTAGGTTCTCCAGATCTTCCGGAACCAAGTTGATCAAAAGTATAAAATACGGTTGATGTCACTATGTGATTTAAGGAGCTTGTTCGCGTAAAACAAATGAAGATTTTCGATGTCACATACCTTCTCCAGATATCGAGACCAAGTTGGAAAAATCTCGAAAGACTTCGCCTCACGTTAGTCTCCGTATCTTCCGGAATCAAATTGCTCAAAACATCGATTTTGGAAGTCCCTTAGATTGCTTGGATATACATTAATTTTTTTAAATTTTATTAACCACACTTTACCATCCTTATGTTTCTACCTTAAAATGGGTAGTTCAAAGAGTCCAACCATTTGGTGTAACATAGCTTCTCCGGATCTTCCGGTATCAAGTCAAGTATGAAGGTAAATACTATACCTAGCTTTAGTAATCTGGATCTTCTGAAAACTATATCGTTCAATAGCAATCTGATTTTGGCGTCACTTATGTTCTATGTTGTTCCACGTGAAGTCCAGAAATATATTTGGTCGGGATTCGACCAGACCCGAACTGAACGCCATCAGGATTTTTTCGAGATACTTCAACTTTATGTGCAAATATTTTCATCTAGAGATGAAATCTTTAATGTTTCTGGACCAAAATCGACAGTTTATAATCTAAGGAATTCATTTCAGTCAATCATATTCGTTTTTTCGATCTTGAATATGATTTATATGAGATTCAATTTGGATTGTTTCTAAATTTTCTCATGGCGCTCAGTTCGATCTGGTCGAAGCCCGGCCATTTAAAATATTCGTTTAATTATTTGGTCGGGATTCGACCAGATCGAACTGAACGCCATCAGCAGTTTTTCGAGACACTTGAGTTTAATGTACTAATATTTTCAACTTTGGACAAAATTGTAAAACTTATCAACCAAAACTAATAGTTTATAACCCAAGGAACACATCCCAGTGAATAAATTTACTTGTTCTGGTCTCACAAACTATTGACATGAGTTTCAAAATCTGCAATTTAAAATTTTTCTCATGGCGTTCAGTTCGGTCTGGTCGAAGCCAGGCCATTTATCCTACGAATCTTTCGGCTTTAAAAGTCGCTCAGAAAATTATAGATGGATGATGTCGTTAATGTTCTCAAAAAAAAAATTAATTTTCGGGATTTCGGGAGCAAAAACTATTTTGGCGACTCTTCCGAAACGATGTCGCTCAAAATAATGTGAGATTCTATGTTGGTTCAAGGGTGCTTGGATTTATCTTAAACTGGTTGCCCAAAAAGTCCTGCCATTTGGCGTCACAAAGCTTTTCCGGATCTTCCCGCATCAAGTTAAGAATGCATCGAAAATTCTTCACTCGCTCTGGTAATCTGGATCTTCCGTATCGGATTTAAGCGATTTGCTTAAAATAAAATCGGATTTTGGCATTACTTTCTCCGCATATTCCAAGACTCAAAATATATTTAATATAATTTTTTTTTTAGCATCTTTTTAGTTTTGCTATCTGAATCTTCCGGAACCAATAAATCTATCAAAACGTTTCTTGAAACTTATATTCGTTAAAATGTCGTGATAAGTTGAGGCAAATGATTTTTCTGGATCTTGCGATCCAGAAATATATACTATGATTCTCTGTACCTTGCGAAATTGAAATTGCTCAACAAAATCAAGATTTTGTATCACTAAGGTTCTACGTATCTTCCGGAACCAAGTCAGAATTAAATGGGAAATTCTTCCTATAATTTTGGTTCTCCGGATCTTCTGGAACCAAATCGCACAAGAGATAAAAGATTTTGACATTACTTAGGTTCTCCGGATCTTCCGGAACCAAGTGAGGATTAAATAAAAAATTCTTCACATCACTTTCGTTCTCCGGATCTTCCGGAACCAAATCTTCCGTTATCAAAAGATAAAAGATCTCGGC